>NC_053120.1:25896994-25916994 GCF_010015445.1 Perca fluviatilis
TGTGTGTGTGTGTGTGTGTGTGTGTGTGTGTGTGTGTGTGTGTGTGTGTGTGTGTGTGTGTGTGTGTGTGGCTTCATGTGTACTGGGTCTTCCTGCCGTTCTGTGATCACTGGCATTTTTATTTTTTTTTTTTTTTTGTTTTTTTTTTTTTTTTTTTTTTTTTTTTTTTTTTTTTTTTTTTTTTTTTTTTTTTTTTTTTTTTTTTTTTTTTTTTTTTTTTTTTTTTTTTTTTTTTTTTTTTTTTTTTTTTTTTTTTTTTTTTTTTTTTTTATTTTTTTTTTTTTTTTTTTTTTATTTTTTTTTTTTTTTTTTTTTTTTTTTTTTTTTTTTTTTTTTTTTTTTTTTTTTTTAATAAAAAAAAAAAAAAAAAAAAAAAAAAAAAAAAAAATAAAAAAAAAATTTTTTTTTTTTTATAATACGTAATTTCAGTACAGAGTGACGGAGCAGAGGCTCAGATGGGGGTTGGTGTGTGTGTGTGTGTGTGTGTGTGTGTGTGTGTGTGTGTGTGTGTGTGTGTGTGTGTGTGTGTGTGTGTTGTAGCGCTGCACAACTCGGTCTGGTCTGTCCGTTGGAGGTGAGGAGGTGGGGAAAGAAGGGAGTCTGACTTGGGCGGGGCAGGGGCTAGGAGTGTGTGACTCCCCCCTCCTGCAAACAAGAGTGAACAGTAAGCATGTTTTACCTCGGCTATTAATCCTTTCTCCTGACTGGAGACCCAGGCCAAACAAAAAGAACAGAGGCATCTCTTCTTCTGCTTTCTTTAAATCTCTCCCTTTTCTTTCTTCTTCTCTGTTTTGCTATGCTTCTCTTTTATTCGCTCTGTTTCCCTCTGTTTCCCTCCTTCTTGTTCGCTTCTCTCTGTTGCTATCCCTCCCAGCCTATATCATCATGTCTCAGTGTGTGCGTGCGTGTACGTGTGCGTGCGTGCGTGCGTGCGTGTGTGTCCCCTCTCTGGTTCTCTCTCTGTGCGTGCCAGTGCTGTGCTATGCTGACTGAGACTGTGCTGGGGATATTTCTGTCAGCCTCTGTTTATTTATTGATGGCAATGCTGGTGAGAGATCGCCTGCCTACATGCGTGCTTGTGTTAAGAGAAAGTGAGGTGCTCTCCGGAACACTTTACCTCCTCTACTCCTCTCCACGACTCCTCCAGAGTAAATATTAGTTAACCTCCGTCCTAATGACAGTGTGGGGCCGACCCAGGAAGTGTTGGCTCTTTGACCTCTGAATAGCTGCACGGGAACCAGCTACTCTGTGCTGTCTGTAATGCTGAGGATGAAAGGCCGGTGTCACTGAAATGGAAGTTTAAATCATCCCTGAACAAGCACCACCCCGACGCACTGTCTCTGACAACAAGCTATGGCAAGCCGTGAGCCACGCTGCCTGGCAACTGGAAAAGTTCCTGGAAGCAAGAATGCAAATAGAGCACATTAATGTCAGATCTCATTGTATGTCAGGCCCCGCTGAACTCTGGGAGCCTGTCAACTGGTGGTCCAGAGGTCAGGAGGTCCCTCCAAGGCCATTTATTTCCCAGTGTGTCTTCCAGAGACGGACTGCGTGTCGAGCTCGTGGAGGTGGGATGGCAGAATGGGAGGAAGCAGGCAGGTATGGTTGTAAGGTTGCCGTCTCATGGATGGGTGAACTTCCGTCTGTTAGCCTCCTGTTCTACCACCCATCATTGGCAGCATTGTATCTACTACCTAATACTGCATATTCGGGCAATGTCAGAAAAATGGGAACAATGTTAAAGTCCCACCGTTACAATTTGGCAGTGTTCAAGCGATAGCGTTTTGCATAACGTTGCCCTCCTTGTTTAAAAGTCCAGTGTGTGGGAATTTCTCCCATCTAGCGTTGAGATCATATATCACCATCAACTCTCTCGCACCACGCAGTTCAAAGTACGTATTACAGCTACGGTAGCCTTCACGCTTCAAAAAGCCGGTTTCTTGCTCTTTTCAATATCCTTTTTCTTTTTCTGGGCGAAGAAGAAGATTTTGGATTTTGAAAAATTGAAAAAAAATGAGACGCCTATTATTGAAAATGATTAGGCCTTATTATGCTTTAATAATATTCCCCACAGTAACTGGGTTTACATTTCATTTGCTGTGTAACACAGAGGAACAGTGAGCTACACTACATAGAACTGGATGTTATGTTGCCCTGGCTCGCCACTGAATAGGAGACTACTGCGGTGCATGTTTAAGTTCATTCATTCATACAGAGCAGCGATAGCGTTGTGCAAGAAGGTTTGCGGTGGAAAATGTCACTTTTTGGAATAGGCGCACGTTAGCTATGTTACAGCCTAATGCCTTAACATACAATTATAAATCATCCTTGAGGGGAAATACAAATTGATGTGGAAACAGATTTCGACACAATGTAGACATTATTACAAGATGGTCACCCATTTTCTAGCAACATAATCACACCAGACGAAAGGGAAAAATAGCCTTAATTAGCTGTTTTTGACACATTACATACAGTATTTACTTTTGTTCATACACAAGTTGAACCAGGTAGCTCAGATCTAATTAGCTGACTCAACTGCATTCGTCTCAGTATTGGATTTTATTTTTAATTACTTTGGCCCTAGTTTGGTTATTATGTTTTGGCTGTTGGCTTCAGCAGTTCTTTACGCCAAGTGGGAGATATCATAGCTGTCAGAAAAACTCCATATCTCGTACTCGTAATTACAGGGTTTCCCCGCAGTGGAGGCACGCCACCTCACCTGAAAAAGCCCAGAAAAGAGACAGCCTACACTAACTATGATACCACATTAATACACTTTCATCAAACAAAGCGTGAACCTAAGGTAAGAAAAAAAGGAGCCGTGTTGTAGACGTTTGATTAGGAGAAGAGGTGCGTCAGGATCTGGGTGGTTTACTGCCACTCTTAAACTCTTTCCTGGGGGGAACCCTGGACTAGGAGCTTGACGTAAATGTTTTCCCACACGGCTGCTCATAGTTATGGTTTGTATGACATGACGTGAACGTAGCAAAAGCTCACACTTGAAACACGAGTACTGGCTGAATTGAAAGTGCTCAAAGGTGAATTAAAGTAACAGCAATAACAGTCAGCTCTTTTTTCCCCTTTGCTCTGTCCTGCTCTCTCTCCCTGTGTAACTGAAAGCAGCACCCCCCCCCCCAATTCCATTTTCTCCTTATCAGCTCACTACAACGTTGCCAGCACTCCCTTTCTCTTACACCTCCTCCATATTTGGCCATTCTCTCGTCTCATTTTTGCTCCCCATCATTTACTTTCTTTTTCTTTCCTCTTTTCTGACCTCTTTTCTTACTCTTTTTAACATCGTTCTCTCTTTCTTTATGCCTTTCTCCGTCAATTTTTCCCTCTTTCCTCAACGTGCCCCAGGGCCCTCAGAGTTTCAGCAAGCTCCACAGACTGTCCATTGTCTCGGGAATGTGGTTTGCGGTCTCCCCTCACCTCCTCGTCCTCCTCCTCCTCGTCCTCCTCCTCCTCCTCCTCCTCCTGTCTGGCAGGAGACAGGGTTAGGTGTGTTTGGCTGCTAGGTCCTCAAGGCCACTGGACCCAATTAACCAACCAACTAACTAGTCAGGCTAAAATTGGCATTATCGGCAGTGGAAATCTGAACAGTGTTTAGAGAAGACGGTAGAAGATGATATTTGACATGTATGTCTGTTGTTTCAAGCCGTCTAGAGATGCTCATCCTGACCGGCTTTGTACACTGAGTTGTTTAATTGGTGCAAACTTGTGTAAAGCAATGATTATTTGGTCTCAAAAGTCGCCTGGAAAAACAGACATCAAGTTTCTTAAAAGAATATAAAGATGCTCAGACATTTTTTTTTTTTGGTTTGCACAAATGGGTCACTGCTTCTAAATGTTCTCATTAAAGGTTGTTGGGTTAGCTGACTGCTTGATCCTCCTGAAATTAGTTTGGTCTTCATGTGCGAGTAATTCTTACAGTGTGCGCATTAGTATGACGGCAGAGATGACGCAGAGTGAGACACATAAGAGTCCCAATCACTGCCAGTGTAAAAGCTTCATGTGGATTTCTATATTTATCAAAATATTTCAATCTGATCGCGTCGTTTGTAAGGTGGAGGTGGTGCACATGGTGGTGCCTCTGGGATACGAAATGGAAATGTGTGTGTGTGTGTGTGTGTGTGTGTGTGTGTGTGTGTGTGTGTGTGTGTGTGTGTCTCATACACCCAACCCCCCAATGTCTGGCGCTCAGGAGGACTGCTCCTATGGGAATGCCTCTTCCTGCCTGGTCTCACACACACACACACACACACACACATACACACACACACACACACACACACGTAATTTAAAATAGAAATGGGGTGAGTGGATCAGACTGGCGTGCGATGGTTTTAAATGTCTAGTCTGTCTCTGTTGGCTGCTAAACATAAGTGTCGGACACACAGAATCAGAGGGTGAGAGTTTTGGTCTGAATGTCAAAATGTGCAGGCGTGTATCTATTGTTATAGTAGAGAAGAATAAAATTAGGCTGCGACTGGACTTTTATTTCTCAACGTTTCTCTTATTCTGTTCTCCAAGCACGGTGTTTACTCTGCTCCTTTTTTGCTATTACCACATTATTCAGGATAATATATGGTAATTCTTCAACTGTTTCGCTCTAAAGACGTCTGACTTCAGCTTTGAGGTCCACCATGTTGCTTTAGGCACTATGGAATGTGTACAGCCCGACTGTAACTCCCCGGCTGGCTGCTCACAGTATACGGCACCACCACTCCTCTCGTTTTCATCTCGCACCTTCTCAGCTCTGCAGAAATAAAATCCAGTTGTGTGTGCATAACAAGAGAAAAGGGGAGAGAGAGAGAGAGAAAAAGTGAGCGAGAGAATATGTAAGACTGCCAAAGAATAAGGAGGAGGTAGATATTGCTAACAAGGTTGCCAGAGACTCTTTTCATTTTTAATAGTCCCGTAGTAGGTCTGGCTGATAAAGTGTTATGTTATATTATTAAATCTTGGCCAAGTTTGAGCTGCAACTGATTCCAACGGTAGCAAGTGTGAAAAGTGAGTCTGTAGGTAAGATACACTGCAGCAAAGATAATGGACAGGATCTTTCAGCCAGTAAAGATGTACAGTATGTGTGTTTCAGATTTTTAAAAGATCATTAAGAATACATTTCTTTAAAGCTTTTACATTTCAGTAAGGAGTTTGTATAAATAAATAAGAAATAATTGGCAACTCTCCGTTTTGCTAATACTTTTCCTCGGTTTAATGCCATAGTAGTGATTCAACAGACAGCTTTTTTCACTTTTCAAAAAACTATGAGTGAGGGGTCCTTCCTTCGCTGCAAACATACTTAAAGCAACACTAGAGAACTTTTCCCGCTTCGTTCCCCCTACAGGGTGGAAGCGGAATTGTCTATTACATTACATTATGCAAGTTTGCCAGATCGGGTAGCGGATCTGTAGTTCGAATGAACTGGACAATGTAATGTAATGGATAATTCCGCTTCCAACCTGTAGGGGTACAGAAGCAGGAAAAGTTCTCTAGTGTTGCTTTAAAGCTACATTGTGTAAGAATTACTCCCATCTAGTGTTGAGATCATATATCGCAATCAACTCTCTCTTGCCACGCAGTATTGCAGCTACGGTAGCCTTCACGCTTCAAAAAGCGAAGGTGTACAAAAGGCCGTCTATCAGCCGTCATTGTTGGAGTTCATGCGTTCTCTTAATACATCCATGAGTCCATGTCGGAGAGCGCGCCACCTGATGGAAAGGAGAGAGAAAGAAAAGGAGACTGCAGCGGTCCGGAGGATAATTAACTAGTTGGGATTTGGTGTGTACCTCCAAAGCAGCTCCAATGTTCACTCTTTTTCCAGTCTATTGTTCTTTTCAATATCCGTTTTTCTTTTTCTGGGTGAAGAAGAAGACTCCTGTTCCTGAAATTTGGATTTTGAATATGTGTGGTCCTCCATGTTTCCTTCTTCAAACTTGCCGTGGCCGGGAAGCGACGATACCCATTAGCAGCAGCTTTGAGTCAAAAACGCGAAAGGCGGAGCAGTATAGCCTTACCGGCTAACGTATTTCAAGATGGCGCATCATTATGGAGCGTCTACCCCAAGGGGGTAAGCTTCGCTTTAGAACTCAAACCTCCTGTCACTACCCAAAATGAGTAGAGTGCAGCTTTGAGTTGCGCATGCTCAGATTTAAACGGTTTACGGCATAACGTGTCATACCCGATGTTAGCCGAGTCAGACCGGCTTTGGTCGAGTGCAAATGTGAGTTGCGCATGGTCAGATTTAAGATGGAAATCATTTGTAAAACGTTTTAGCTATCTATGATTGTTTGGTTGCTAACGTTAGCTCAAAATGCCATTAAAGTGACAGACTTTGTGTCTGATTGCTAAGTTGTAGCTAGCAGTCATTTCAAAAACGTTTTAGCTCTCTATGATTGTTAGATTGCTAACGTTAGCTCAAAACGCCATTCAAGTGACAGCCGATGTTGTGTTTGATTGCTAACTTGTAGCTAGCAGTCATTTCAAAAAGTTTTAGCTATTTATGATTGTTTGACTGCTAACGTTAGCTAAAAACGCCATTAGCATCTAGTAGGCTAGCTACTTCATTGCTAACGTTAGCTAAAACGCCGTTAGCATCTAGTAGGCTACTTGATTGCTAACGTTAGCTCAAACCGCCGTTAGCATCTTGTAGGCTACTTGTCGCAAAGTGACGCATCGCACGACTCACATCTGCACTCGTCGCAAAGTGACGCATGCGCAACTCAAAGCTGCACTCTACTCATTTTGGGTAGTGACACCTCCTACGGCACCATTTTGATGCTACAAAACGATCACTTTCCATTAGCATTCCACTGACTGCCATTCATTTTGACATCACTTTGACAGCGAATAACTCTACATCCGAAGCGTTTAAAGACTCTATTTGTCCATTGTTTATTTCTAAAGAAACACGACAAAGTGTAAAAGGCTCCATTACCTTGTATCTCACGTTATGGCTCCGTAGCAGACGTTTTTGTAAAAATAGGCTAACGATTGTGTCACATAGTAGAGGAATTACCGTACAGTACAGGAGAAGCTCGCAGGCAGTTTCGACTTACATGAGCTGTTTAGGTTTAATTACTAATGTTAACTAGCATTTTAGTTAGCAATAATTAGCCTGTGCTCATGTTATCTCCTTACATATACCTACGCTCTCCGTCTCTGTAAGATTGGGAATGATTGAGATTTCTCTTGGCACAGCTACCAGAAGACTTACAACTTTCAGACAGATTGCTCACGTCACATTTACTTCATCTCTCTCAGTTGGAGGCTGTACAGTAACGCTCAGCGCTCACCGGAAAAGTGCTTCTAATATCCTTCACTGGTCTCCTTCCAGAGCAACGGGATCTGTTGGTCCATTCTTATATACTGTCTATGGTCTACCCCAGTTCATGCAAGCGCAAATGTAAAATTCCAAGCCAATAGGAATTCTTGAAATTGATGGTGGTGGCCAATATTCATGAAAAAGGACAAGTTTGTGAAGGGCAATACAGATTTTGATAATGAACAACTACAAACGTTACACACTGGAGCTTTAAGAACCAACATACATGAACAGGGGACACTGCGATTACATGGTCAAAGCAGCATGGGCAGGAGCAGGCGTTCAAACTGAAAACAGTGGCATTACAAAGAAATTTACCAGGAATGTGCGTTTGCACGTATGTGTGAGCGGCCAACGCTGCATTTTGCTGCCTGACGTAGAGCTGCGGTCTGGCAAAAGTTGATCCAGGTACATTTATATGCATGACTAGATTAAGTTTCAGTGTTTATGTCCAATGATTGAGTGTGGAATGCTTCTATTCTTATTCTTATTATTTTCTAAAGTGTTGCTAAAACCAATAGATTAAGCAGCTTTCATCCTCCTCTGTGCTCACTAATTGCCCTTTTAAAAAATCTTCCTTCCTCCTGTTTCAATCTTTCAAGAAATATTCCTATGTACATTTGTTGAGACAGAAATCTAGCCAATTTATAACCATGACGAATGCAATAAGCAGATAATTTGCAAATCATCATTGGGATCCGCAATCTAGTGTAAACAGTTTGTAGGCTGCAGGAACATGAATGTAGATGTCTAAACTTACAACAAATAAATATTTGCAGATATGTAAATGTCACTTGCTATTGCTCGTTAAATGTCATTGTTCGTAGTGCACATACAGATATACTGTATGTGCTTTTCTGAGAGTGTGCACATGTACAGTATGTGCTGATGCTTTCTACTGTTGGATCCTCTGTTGCTATTATTTAGCATCACTCTGAGACGTTCAGTGCATTCCTGAAGTCTTTTTTCGGTGATGATTTGTTTATGATTTGCATACCTTTTGTGGTAACCGCTTTACCTCAACTTTTCCAAGAATTATATTCTACAAACCTCAACGGCAGCGGCTGTGAACCTGTTGATTTTCTGCTGTGGTTTTTTACCCCACATGTAGGTGGAAAAGTGACAATGAAAGCGGTGACGGAGGTTGAGGTGTTGTAGCTGAAAATAGTGAGCCTCTTGCCTGGTTGGCAGTGTGCAATATACTGTATGTCTTTTGGTTGCATTGTATTCTGGTCTATACGCAGGCTGATCAGATGTTATCTGTGCTTCTTTTATAATGGATTTCTCTTTGTAAGATAGATGAGCGTTGGTGTAAAAGCTGATGAAAGACGGTGTTGCTCTTTGATTCTGAGGTACTGACACAAGAACCTGCCACTTACTGCAGATGTTTTACACCGGGGAATATTTATTTAGAATAAGAAAACAATGAAATAGACCCAGAAAATGCAATGCGCATCATCACACACAGCTTTGTAGCACTGTCAAGTGTGACGAGTGTGTTAGCGTGCCTGCCATCACCTGTGAAGTGGCCTTTCAGGGGATGATCTACCTGCTCCGTCCTGATCTGCAGCCCTCTCTGACCTGCAGCGCTGAGCGGAAAATACACACTCCGCGTCTGGACTAGCGTGACACCCGCCAGTTATTTTAAAAGGACAAGAGATAGAGCACGATAAAATCATTTCCCCTATCTCTCTCCCTCCTTTCTCAGATTTACGCTTACACACCTTTCATTCTTCCACTGTATTCTTCACATTAGGTTATGTCTCCAAGCTCCAAGCATTCTATTATTCCCTAATTAGCGGCATTAATAATCTTCAATTAGGCATATAGCGCTGGGTGCATGTGGAATTCTGCCTATTCATTCAAAGTGTGTGTGTGTGTGTGTTTATGTGCGCGTGTCGACGAGCATCATCGTGACACCCTGTCCTCTGTTTCTCTGGTGGCTTTCCACCCAACACCAACTGCCTAATGAGGGAGTGAAAGGCCACGGGCAGAGGAGGCGGGGGCTACATATAAGTGTGTATACATGCACTTGTATATGTGTGTGTGTGTGTGTGTGTGTGTGTGTGTGTGTGTGTGTGTGTGTGTGTGTGTGTGTGTGTGTGTGTGTGTGTGTGTGTGTGTGTGTGTGTGTGTGTAATTAAAGAGCAGTGCCAGCAGGGGACCTGTGTTAGAAAGGGTCACAAGAGCGAGCAGCAGGCCATCGCCAACCTTTGGTCATTAACTACCGACACCGCCAATAAAGGCATGCGTGCGTGCGTGCGTGCGTGTGTGCGTGCGTGCATGTGTGTGTGTGTGTCAGCAGGCCAGCTACTAAATTACTTTACATCAATAAGTGTTTCACTCACTTTATGCAAGTTTGTGTCACTTTCGTTTAGCTTATACCTTAGCTCCAAGTGGGATTGAGTTAAACCCTTCCTGCTAGCGCCTCCTAGTTTCAACATTCTTGTCGTTGTACTAAAGCAGCGACTAAAGATTATTTTGATTATCCAATAATATATTGATACTATATTGATTGTTTGTAAGTGCAAGCATTTCAGAAGTGGAAACCAGAACATGTTTGGCATCATTTCTTGATAAATTACTTAAATAAATGATCAATTATCTAAATAGTTGGCCAACTAGCCAACCTCTGAGTCAAACTAACATTGTGATGTATCGAAGAGGCATGTGAATGACTTAGTGTAAATGTACAGGATGATAGCTTAAGGAGAATTTGGGTTTATTACAACCTGGGTCTTATTTTTTGGTTTATCCATAATATCTTTTGATTATGAGGATGATGGTTGTAGTCAGTGAGCTCTAGGAAAATGGAAACACTGTTACAGCAAAGTTTGAAACGATGGGTCAGATGATCAGAGAGGCTGTAAACAAACTAAAAGGTCAGCCAGATCTACGGCAAGTACAGTAGGTCAGAGTTGAAACAGGGAGTCGGCCTGTAAACTGCAATTGATGTTTTTAAGACACTGTTTTTTGGCTTGTTTTTATTTATTTATTACGAGTTGCTTTGTCTGTCATGTGGTATGGATTCCTCCCTTCATTCTGTCAGCTGCCATCCAGCCCACAGAGAGTCACCACATCAATATCATGTTTACAGGAGGCAGAATTGTCTGTGTCGCTGCATTGGTTTGTTTCATCTCAGAGCAGGTTTTCTTCAGGTGTCTGTCTGCGTGCATATATGTGTGCACAAATGTGTGTGTGGTTAGGCCATCTGCACTCCAGAGTGTGTTGTCTATACTGTCAGGCAGTATGTGGGAATTGCCATAGGTTGATTGGTTAGCCTGAGAGGCAGCAGCGGGAGTAACGGCAGGTGCTTCAGGGCAGCAGGGGGAGCTCCGGGCGACGTCCCCCAGCCACAGCGCCTTCCCCCTGGGCTTCCAGCTCCGAGCGGTGCCTGGGTAGCTGGGAGGCAGCTTCTGGGGCTCTGATGCTGGGACGAGATGCTAGGGAGACAGAGGTGGTGCGAGGAGGAGGAGGGTTATGTGTATGTGTATGTTTGTTTGTGTTTGTGTGTGTTCTGTTGGGGGATCCCAAGCAAATTAGTTTACCGGTAATTAATTCACCTGATTGACATAACAGCTGCCGGAGCTATGGGAAGGCAACAGCGTGTGTGTGTGTGTGTCTGTGTGTGCGTGTATGTGAGAGAGAGTATATTTGGCTGCATACCTGCCGTGGAGGGCATTTCCATGTTGCAGGTTTGGGAGTCTGATTCCTGGCAGAGACGCCCGGCAGCTCTCCGTCTTCCATCGATTAGACCCGTCTGTCGGCCGGCAGCCCTGCTTACACACTCCTATCTCCCCGCTAATCTTTATAGAGTTGACTTCAGTGACAGAGTTATTGGAGCACTTGAAGCTGAGGGGAGAGGAGGAGAAGGAGGCTGTGACAGAAGGACAAATGAGGGAGTTGGGAGGAGAGGGTGATGGCGATGACAGTTGCAGGCGGCGTGGAGAGGAATTCCTGGTTTGGTTTCGGAGATAACGGAGATGCACGAGATGAAACCAGCCATTTGTCTGCAAATCAGTCTGCAAGCTACAGAAACTACATGTATGGACACACAATGGAGTGTTCATTCCCGCGCAAGCACATCCCAACGTACACATCCATGTTTTAAAACTCAGGTAACTTTCTTCGCAGCAGGAGTTCTTCACATTAACAGCTCCAACCTGATTTTTTTTTAGCAACATTTACTTTTGTTTATGGAGCAGACAGAAAATGAGGGGGAAAAAAGAAAGAATGTAGCAGGTATAAACAGAATAATGAGACAGATGCAGAGAGCCCTGTATAATGTAAGCTCTTAGAAGAGTTGGACTGGACTGTGTGTGTGTGTGTGTGTGTGTGTGTGTGTGTGTGTGTGTGTGTGTGTGTGTGTGTGTGTGTGTGTGTGTGTGTGTGTGTGTGTGTGTGTGTCTGCATGTGAACATGTTGTGTTCAGAGCCTTAGGGTGCCAGTATGGACATTTGTAAATGTTTATGAACACGTTACACTGTTTCTGTGTGTGTTTGAGATATGTAGAGTGTGTGTGGGGGTCGCTGAAGAGGCTGAGCACTTGCGATCTGAAGGAAACACATGCTTGCACACACACACAAATTCTCAGACACTCAAACTTGCGCTAACAGGTTGGTATCAGTGTTGTTGTGGCCAGCAGGTAGCAATGTTTTGGCCTGCTTGTCTGGACCCAGATAACAGCAGATCCATTACCCCCTGGAAGCCGAGGTCTGATCACCGGGCAGATAGAGCCGCTCACTCACTGTCTATGGGCCAGCCAGCCAGCCAGCCAGCCAGCCAGCCAGCCTCCACCGAGGAGCTAAATAGGATCGCAACCAGGACCAAAAGAGAGCAGACCTCTTCTGTTAGAGGCAATGATCAAATACATGCCAGATGATAACTACAGAAGGAATTTTTTTAGTTTTTTATACGTTTACACAGAAGGAAAAAAAAACTCATATATGCCTTTTTGCCTATAGTTTGAATATGAGCTTTAGCCTGCTCAAATATAAGATAAAACGAACTGCGTTGTATCTATTTTGTCCAGGCTCTGAGTCCAAACATTGTAAACTACATATATAAGACGTTCAACACTGTCAAATGTTCCCCTTCTTATTGTCTTTTTAATATTCATTCCATGAAAAGGTATTGTGTGTCACGCCCAAACTGGCTGATTATCAGGTACAGACAGCATGGAAGCAAATTCATGCGTGTATCATTTCAAATAATTATTCTTTGTCCTAACTAAAGTTTTGGCCGGTGTTAACATAAACTTCACCTTTTGCATCTCCTGTTTTTGGCTAAGATAAGATAAGAAACACTTTTTTAATGAGAAAACATTAGTGAAATTAGGAATTTATGTTTCCCTCAAAAACCAGACTATTCTTTAAAATATGAACTCAAATAGCCACAATCAGAGCCACACAACACAGAACACTCTGGGAGAGACAATCAATGGACAGTGAGCTTTAGATTTTGCAAACATACTTCATTGATCTACAAGCTCTTTTTCTAATATGGAGGAGCGGGAGGCTGCAGAATTAGGACTGAAGATGTTATAAAGCGAACAAGCAGGATCATTAGTTAAAATGGGATGCTGAATGAAGATAGCTTGTATGAAAATTGATTTGAAATGAATGAAGATAATGTCATGAAATGCAGCACAGATTTTAGTAGATGGTTTTCTATGGAGGTGGAGAGAGAGAGTGAGACAGAGGAGTGTGATGTGTGTGAGGAGTTAACACTGTGCAGGCATTGTGCATCAGGTTTGTTTGTGTGCAGAGAGAGAGAAAAGAGGTAGATACAGGGCAGCTATCAAAAGCCACAGGCTGCTTTAAACTCCATCTCTGTTTCTTTTTCTCTCTTTCTTTTCTCTTTTTTTCCCTCTACTCTCTCTGCCTCTATCTCTCTCTATCTCTCTCTGTCTCTCTCTCTGCCTCTCTCTCTCTCTGTGTGTGTGTCTCTCTCTCTGTGTGTCTCTCTCTCTCTTATTCTCTCTCTCATTTATTCTCTCTCTCTCTCTCTCTCTCTCTCTTTATTCTCGCTCTCTGTCTCTCTCTCTCTCTCTCTCATTCTCTCTCTCTCTGTTCCCTGGCCATGCTGATGATTGACGGCCTGAGGGTTTTAATGGGCACTGGAGAGCAGGAGCTGAGGTCGGGGTTGTCATGGCAACTAGGAGAAGGGGCCTTTTGCTGCTGCTTCACCTGAGTACTGTGGAGCCTCGCTGGCTGGTTGAGGGAGGCAGCCACACACACACACACACACACACACACACACACACACACACACACACACACACACATATATACACACATACACACTCTCGCCACAAATACTTACATGCCAGCACCACTTCCATTCACTCTTCCTTCTCTCATCGAGATGCCCTGCCCTTCATCCAGCCATCTCTGGCCTTCTCTCTTCCTTTTCTCATTTTCATTTCCATCCTCCTTTTCTTTTTCTCTCTGCTATCCCTTAGTAGATAATGCTCTGCGATACGCTACAGCTGGTTAACCGCGTTTGCATTTGTGTAATATGCCTATCGTTCTTGCTGTCCCATTGTTCGATAACAGCTCACAATGACACGCTTTGTAGGGCCCAGTTGAGGTCAGATGTGTCTTAGGTCGCTCTGGGTTTTTGTAGGAGATCCTGCAAAGTTGCTCCATCTATCAAGCTAATTTCACACACTTATTCATTCTGTTATGTCTGTTATGGAGGTCTTCGGTTCAAAATGTGGACACGATCCGAGACAGACCACCCGTACCTGACACGTGTAAATAAATGTTTTTTAAAAAGAGACCCCATTCACAAAGGATCCGAGGACGGTTATACCCCATCCAAATACACGCCAGGATCATTTAGACTCAACCCAAAATGTGCTTGACCCCAACATACCCAACTAGAGAGAGGACACCACCTAACAGTCAGCAGCCATTGGAAAGGGGAGCAATACATTTCATTTTCCCTCCTGCAGCTCACAGTTCACACTGTTCATCCTGACTGAAAAAAACACGTTTGTATTTTGCAGTGATTATGATGGTGATCAGAGCTGATAATGGGTCAGCCAAGATCCACACAGGCATGACACAAGCAACAACACAACAGGATCTGACCCAGTTAGACTGAATATAATATGGTCAGAGCCCGACTCTGGTCCTGGGTTGGGTCCCCGTTACGAGGAACTGTGTTGACTCGTGAAAACGTCTTCTGGAAGTGTGCATCGTTGCCCTTATTTGATAGTTAACAGTTGAGAAGCAACACAGATGACAGGTCTATGATCTCATGACAGGTGAGATGACATGCAACAAGGGTCCTCAGCCGGAATCAGATTGTAAACGTTGCAGCCACTTCGCAGCCTTGTGTCCCAGACCACCAGGCTACAAGGACGCTCTAGGAGATATAACAAGTTAAATGCATAAAACTGTGCATTCACCTCATATCAGTGGAGTTAGGTCCAGGTTAACTGCCTCCTCTTCTCTCTCTCTCTCTCTCTCTCTCTCTCTCTCTCTCTCTCTCTCTGTGGTGTGTGTGTCCTGCCTCATGGCCCCGGGGCCTGTTAGTTAGTGTCTGGGCCGTGAGGGTCAGCCGAGGGATGGAGGGATTGTTTGCTCTGGAAGTGAGTGAAGCTCTAGTTACAGAGTTACAGTGGGGGGAGGGGCAAGAGGAGAGCATTGTGTGTTTGTACATTTTGTGGAGAGTCTATGATGCAGTGCAGTAGCTAACAGATTTTTCCGAAATTAAACAGCAGTATTAACACCTTTTTAAAGCTTCTGTGGATCCTCTGTGATTGTGCAACTCCAACCTGGACTTGTGATTTATATGAGCAGTTTTCTGATCTACCGCCTCCATTTTTAACACATGGTTACGTTTAGGTAACTAAAACTACTTGGATAAGCTTAGGGAAAGACTTTGGTCATGGTTTGACTGTCGAAGAGACAAGATGCAAACCACAGTCTGTGGTGTCAAAGTCTAACATTGTGACCTTTTTGGAAAGTGTAACTTTGTCAAGCTACTTCTACGTTTGCTTCTCAGATCGTCATTATTCACAAACTATAAGTCACTTTTTGTCAGGAAAATAGAAAGATAGGTTGCTCTAAGTGTTTGCGCTTACAAGAGATGTGTTTGTAGCTTAATCTTCAACGGTGTGAGATCCTCCTGTAACACACAAATCGGCTCCACATTCGGACTGAAAATGTATTCTTTTGGTAACTTTTTGGTTTCCTCCTCTTATCGCGCCGGCCACGTGTGAATGTCGAGCTCTGACAAAGCAGTCATGACCAAACACCGCCTGTCAGCCTCACTGCCTCACTGCCTCAGAAGAAAACCAGAGCAGCGAACTTCACATCTGTCTTCTCCTCGATGTTGAAAATCATTATAATTGAGAGCAAAGATGAAGGAAATATTGCCAGAAATATATTTGGAGGCCATATTCCAAATGGGGCGGCATGCAGGACTAAAGGAGGCCCTGTATAAATCAAGATTATGGTACTGATTTACATTTGTGACGTTATTCATCACTATGAAGTAGGACCTAAACACTGATAGAAATATAACAAAATCCACCACAGCATTGGGGCTGGGCTGGGTAATGATCCTCAATACTTTTAATCAATGAGATGTGTCTGTAATGTTGAGTATAAAAAGTGTTGAGAGCTGGCAAGGAGAGCTTGATCAGAGTTTTATTGTTGTAACTAATTCTTGAATTAGATAATTCCTGATCTAAAGCTTAATTAGGAAATAAGAGGTTTGGCATTCCATTTAAAAAAAAGAGAGAAGAGTTTATCTAGAAGAACATGCCATCTTTTGTATCAAAACTTTGGGACTTGGACTGAAAATGTTTGAGCTCCAGCCCTACATGGAGGCACCACTAAGGCTTTAAATGTGAGGCAGTTGCAGGAAGTGTTGGGTTTTTGACATTTAGGAATATTTTTGTTCCATCAGAGTTTGTGTAAATGTACAATTTGCACATTTTCGAGTAGTTTTTATTGGTCAATAGATCAGTTTGGAACATTTCTCAGGAGGAATGGACTAGTAGAGAAATGGGGGGGGGGGAGCAAATAGGAGCTGATCTAAAAATAGTTAGTCTCCTTTGTATTAGAGAAAGAAACAGGAGCTGTGCATTTGTAGGACTCTTTCCTGTTCATAGCCCTACCCCTCTCGCACATCTTCAAGTTCAGCTAGTTCTTAAATGGCTCGATTGATTTGGCTGTCTGTTGCGGTCAGATGGCGCATCGTTCGAACTACTTCACTAGGAGCACTTTAAAGCCTTAATGTTCCCCCTAAAACTATCTGTATCTTGACAAGATAGTTTTGTGTCCATCAAATAATTTATCACTGTGACTAAATAATCATATCTTCATCAGTTATCTGTAATTGTTCAATTTGTGTCCAGAAATTCAGTGAGTGTAATCAGGGTTGGAAGTTTTGCAGCAGATCATTTCTGCACGCCATATCTCTCTTTCCATTATTTTCACTGTGCACTGGATTATTTTAACGCCTTGCTGATTGCTGTACACTGTGTGCTGCACCATCAAACATGGATACTTACGAGTAAGCTGTTCTTTCTTGTGTTTTTTTTCTTTTT
The DNA here is from genome assembly GCF_010015445.1 of Perca fluviatilis. NCBI lineage: Eukaryota > Metazoa > Chordata > Actinopteri > Perciformes > Percidae > Perca > Perca fluviatilis. Next base: position 25,913,893 of record NC_053120.1, read on the forward strand.
CAGAGTGCGGCCGCTGCTCCCAGTCCAGTGATGGGCAACATGCCACCCAACGACGGCATGCCAGGAGGACCCATGCCCCCGGGCTTCTTTCAAGTAAGAAAAAGAACTTTCTCGCTGACTTCATCCCTCACCCACCCCCAGCTTCACCCATCCCACAACCCCCGACAGCCCCTCTGCCCCTCCCATAGCCATCGCTAAGCCTATCCTTCTGTCTCCTCCTCCTTTTTTTAGCCTCTTTAGCTGTCCTAATCCCTGTCCAGATGTGTTCCCTTCTCTGTCTCTCCGCCTCTGTCCCATATGTCCACGCTCGTGTTGTTAACTCCTGGTGCTCTGTGTGAAGCTGTAGATACTACTAACTGACTTCTAGAGAGCTTTTTTGATGCGCCCAAATATGAAATGTTGCTTTAGTGAGCAAGTGAAAGTGCTAGATTTATTTATTTTAGGAGAGGAGAGGAGGCTATTTTCTCTGATTTGTGGTACTTGTGTTACTAATTCCTCCTGTCATCGCTGTTCTGTGAAGGCTGTCTCAGAGCCTGACGAGGTCACACACATTCTCTCTCTCTCTCTCCTCTCTGTGTTTCCATCACTCTCTCCTTTCTCTCTCAAACGCGAACATGCAAACACGCAAGCCTCATTTGACACTTTCACACATATTGAACTAGTAACACTTTAAAAGTTTAAAATATCTGCATTCGCAAAGATATTCACCAAAGTGGGAGAGGTGAAAAGAGAACTGAAAAATTGTTTTCACCTACAGCTACTTTAGTTACATCTCAAAGTTCCAATCTAGAATATCAGTATCAAGACAGTTGCTTAAGTGAAAAGGTAGTTTGACGTAAAGAAAAAAATCGCCTGCAAATGTTAGATTCTGTCACATCAGTCCAGTCCATGTTGGTTTTTTTTATGAAAGTAAAGGAATAATTCTTGCTGTGTTATCAATGGTCAGGACATGCTGAAGGTCTTTTGATTGTACAAAGTGTCCCATAATCAAAAGATTAATCAAGTTTAATCCCTGCAACAGCCATTCATCCTTCTCAGGTGTCCTTGAGCAAGACTCCACACCTTTGACACTTGTCTGTCTCTGGATAAGAGCCTTTTAAAGGAATAGTTCGACATTCAGGGAAATGTGCTTGTTCGTTTTTTTTTGTTTTTTTTGCCGAGAGTTAGATGAGAACATTGATGTCGCTCTGTATGGTAAAGATGAAGCTACAGCCAACAGCTAGTAAGTTTAGCTTAGCACAAAGACTGGAAACGGGAGGAAACAGCGAGCCTGGCTCTGCCGACTTTAACAAAATATGACCACTAGCATCTCTAAAGCTCACTAATTAAATTGTTACCACATTGTGGTCATTTTTTTTCACTTGAGCTAAGCTAACCAGTTGAGATACACCCTGTTAATTTATGATATTTTGCTGGTAGGCAGAGTTAGCTGGCCGGCTGCCTGTTTCCAGGCTGCCTGTTACCGGCTGCTGGCTGTAGCTTCATGTTTACCATGTTTAGTTGCAGCACTAATAACTGAATACGTATTTGGTCAAAGTCTGTTTTGGTTACTTAAAACAAAATGTGCAGTATTTCATAATGCTCTGCATGTTATTAATGGTTAGGCATGTTTTACAACATGTGCTCCTATGAGACGTTTAGTATGCCTGATGCATAAATACATACAGTGTGGAACTGTATAGCCCATGTGTTGTCTTGTGCTGTTTGATTGGCAGCATGTCGTGTGTGCGTGTGAGTGAGTATGTGTGCGTGTGTGTGTGTGTGTGTGTGTGTGTGTGTGTGTGTGCAGTGGTCGTGGAGAATGTTAATGATGTATGAGCAGTGAGCAGGCCAGGGAGAAAGCTATCTGATGGCATTGCATGAGTGACATTGCTTTCCATAAATAGACCCTGTGTGCATGGCAGACAGACAGACCGACAGACAGACAGACAGGATGGGCAAAGAGAAGGCAGGGATAAGAGAGACGGGATGGATGGTTTCTTTCCAACGCTGCAATATTCACTCTCTTGTCTTTGCTTAGCTCAGCTAATCTGAGCAGCAAAGCAGGCAAATATAAAGAAAACAGAAAATTAAAGTGTGAACATAGAGCCTGCAAAAAAACAGAGACAAAATGTTCCCCGCACCTCTCCAAACTTTACATCACATTTCTGTAAATCAAGCAGACAGTGTTGCAAGAACAGCAGCATATTTCACTGTGTTGGAGCGTGTTCATATGGCATCTTTCAACTTCAGCTATAGAGCTGAAACCACACACACTGCTTAGGTAGCTGACATTCACTCCCTGGTGAACTAATGGCTGCAGTCTCCTCTGGAAATGCAGGCTACTGAGTTTTCTGCAGTTCATTTATTCATTCAGGTGAACGGGAAGCAGATTTTTATTATCTTATTGTTGAGATTTCACTCATATTCTCTCTCACTGCTCTCCGTTACGCTGGAGGTAAGGTCAGCCGTTTGACAGTGTGAAATGTCCACCTTTTGTAGAAGACTCAACAATGTCTGATATGTTTTCGATGTGAACTGTGATTTTGCATTGTGAATGGGTTGTATCTACTAAAACTGAATTTTCTCTGTGCTTGAGTCATTTCTCATCTCCGGGTCTGCTTCCTCCTGCCACCTTCTCTCTCTCTCCTCTCTCCTTCGTACGCCTGGCATCCTTCTCCATGACATTTCCCCACTCTATCCATTTCCCGTGTCTTTGAAACTATTGTTTTCTCGCTACACACACACACACACACACACACACACACACACACACACACACACACACACACACACACACACTGCTTCAGTGACACTCACCAACTCTGTGTGTGAATTGTTCGCTTGCGCTGTGTGTGTGTGTGTGTGTGTGTGTGTGTGTTGCAGAAATGTTTCCCAGTTGCACTAGCGCGGTAATTAACATGGGTGACCCCAACACTGTTATTGGCTACAGTCCTGGGAGAGAGGGATGAGGGGGCAAAGGAGGGACAGTGGAGGAAGGTGGAGGAGGAGGGTGTCCTCTGCCATGCTTCCCTAATCTGTAGCTCACAGGACGAGCTGGGCATCGGACTCCTGCAGAGAGAAAAAGCAAGATGAAGAGAGACATGCTTTAGGTAGGAGGAC
>NC_053120.1:25921994-25984494 GCF_010015445.1 Perca fluviatilis
ATTACTCAGAAAGTAATCACTGAATCAATCAAGTCTAGTCTATTTATTTATAAAGTTCATATAAAAATGAATAGGAAATGTTAAATTGATAAAGGAAAAATCATCCCAGCCTTAATGTGTGTACATGCATCTATTTCTGCATGTTTGCATGAAAAAGTGAATTCCAAATTGTGTAAACAGGTCCACCTGTGTGTGTGTGTGTGTGTGTGTGTGTGTGTGTGTTGTGTGTGTGTGTGTGTGTGTGTGTGTGTGTGTGTGTGTGTTTGTCTCTGTGTCAGGTTATATTGCACGTGGGTAATCCCCTAATCCTTTAGCTTTTCACTGTGACGTTAGACACACACCTGTTGAAGTTACACCCCTCAGCCCCCTTCACATACTGTACATGCACACACATATTCAAGCCAGCACACACTCAGCACCTGAGAAGAAGATCCTGCTTTCACCTGTGAAAAAAAGGGAGATCTTATATTCGCACTCATCACCGCTCAGTTGCACCACACACACACACACACACACACACACACACACACACACACACACCTGTAATGTTACCTGATAGCAGAGTGCTTGACGGAGGCTCTGGCAGAGTAGTAGATAAGCCTGGTCTGGCAGTGGGTGGTCCTCTCTCTCCGTATTGATGTTCAGGTAGAAACAGTTCTCTGTTGGAGCAGCTGCTGCTGGAGTCAGATGAGGTTACCGTAGGTAGAGACAACAAGGTCAAAGTTCACTCACTCCTCTGATACTGTATTCACTTTAATGTACTTAACACTGTGCTTGTTGTTGAGAGATGAGATTCATTTAAAACAGTTCATTTACTCTCAAAATGCAAACTGAAAATGCAGTTCACATACCAGTGATTAAGTTTTCAATCCAGAGTGGATTTAAGAGACAAAGTCATTACAGTTATTTTCAACCTGGGATTCATTATTTCTATGGTTTCCCATTATAATGTTTGATTGGGTTAAGATATTTGGCACTTCTCTGAAAAGTGAAAGCAGGGACCAAAATAAAGCTTGCTTTGGAACCTTGGCCAGCAACACCTTTGTCAAACTGGACCAAGCATCATCATGGCAAAATTTGGAGAAAAAAAATAAGACAGTGTTTAAAAAAAATCCTAATTATCCTTTGGCATAACAACATGATTGTGATTGAATGTTGATTAAAGTCCATCTCGTGAATTGATCTCACCTCATCCTGGCAATTTACAATTCCTGTAGATGAAAATCAATGTGGCCCTGTCCAAATGTCAGTGACAAATGTTGTTACATGCATTCTTGTTGATGTAACAGAATAGATATGATAGCTGTGCTGTTATTATACATACTTCAATTGGACATGCTGTAATTACTCTCTGACAGGCGAATTCACAAAAGGATTGCACGGCTTTTGCAGCTGCTAAACCTGCACAAATAAGACAAAACGAAACCATGTAATTCTCAAAGCACCCACAAAGGGTGAAATGCACCCCTAACTGCGCTGTCAAGCAAATAGCACCCTGGTGCTCCTGTGCTAAATGCACATTCTTAAATTAGGTAATATGCAGACATTTGGCTCAACATTGGCCCTTTTCTATGCAAATGAGCCTCATTGAAAAAACAGTCCAATTCACAAAGATCAGCGCTGAGAGCCACACACAGTTACAGTGAAATTATTAGCGTCTTCAGAGAGTTGGTGGTAATGAAGCGCATTTCTAAGGGGTGTCCTCAGCTTAGAATCATGCTATCTTCTTTTACAGTCTGAAGCTGTGCATTTGAAAACACCAACAGCACTGACAGACTGGGGTATTAAAAATACCGTTTCTCTATGTCACGTTTAAATTCCTTGCCTGAAGTTTTGAGGAATTTCTCTGAACGTCGTCGGTCAGGACCTGTAGCTCGCTGTCTTGGATTTATAAATTTTTTCTCTCTGCCATTGTTCTGACGACATTTATACTTTGACACATGGATAATTGCAATCAGAAAAATTTTACCAGGACATACACAATATGAGAACTAAACAAATTTTAAATTGAAATGGTCAGTTCACCCCAATTGCAAAAAAAAAGAATTCTCATATATCTGCTTGTACTACTTTTTACAGAAGAAATAGTTGCTATGAAAACTGGTGACGGGAAAATTGATATTGACTTTGTGTATGTACAGTATGTTTCTGTTTTGTTTTTATGCTGTGAGCATCCCAAAGGAAATTCAAATTATATTCACTAAACTTCCATTGTATTGGGGTGGAAGCAAAAATCTCCTGACAGATATCTTTAAATCTGGTCAAATATAACACATGTTTTAAGATATTCATCTTCATGGCTAAATAAAACTAGAGCAAAGTGAGAAAATATGTATTTGGAATTTGGGTGAATGGACCCTTTACATGTTATATCACATTGTCCTTTTCTATTAAGAACTCCAGTGTTCGCTCTGAGGAGAGACTTATTGCAAGTTTGTTCCACATCATTTTTTTTGTCCCATGTAGGTTTGAATATCACAAAATACATTATCGCAGCACTTTATTGACATCTTTTTGAATTTTCTTCACCAGGGTCCTCCAGGATCTCAGCCTTCCCCTCACACGCAGCCTCCCCCACACAACCCCAATAATCCCATGATGGGACCTCACGGACAGGTAAGAAGGAAACATTTGCACTCAGCTGGCGTGTTGTAGTTTGCTCATTCGCTCACTCACTCACTCACTCACTCACTCACTCACTCACTCACTCACTCACTCACTCCACTCACTCACTCGCTCACTCACTCACTCACTCACTCACTCACTCACTCACTCCCTCACTCACTCGCTTGCTCACTTGGTCACTTGCTACACAACAACAGTGTACAAACAGCACAAAGGTCCCTTGTTGTGCTAGCAGACAGGACAGGCAGCGTCCACGATGGTGGGTTGGATGAATAATTTAGCTGTGTTGGCCCAGCTGTAAGGAGCGGAGGTGCATCTGGAGGCCCTTCTCTCTCCCTCAGCCCAGCACTCACCATCCCATAGTCCATCAATAGACCATTAATATTGCAGCACAGCCTGACACGGTGCAACTATTTCATGCACAAACCCACTACAACATGGTCAAAGGAGGAGAGGAGAGGAGAGGAGAGGAGAGGAGAGGAGAGGAGAGGAGAGAGAGGAGAGGAGAGGAGAGGAGAGGAGAATGAAAACTGTAGTAAGTCAGTCCTCATCTCAAGGGCTAACTAGAATAACACACACACACACACACACACATACAAACATACAGAACGCAATTACCATTGAAAGCCAGTCTCCTGTTGTATTTGTGTTGTCTGTGCTTATCTGTGTGTGAAAATGATGATATGAACATTATTCTGCTGCTCATGCTCCGTGACCAAAACACACAGCTCTTACCCAATCAGCATTCAAATCAGCATGTTTCCCCTTGATACTAAAACAGTTTGATTAATTCTTATCATCTGACACTGAAATATGGCTCACTGGATGTGGGTTTTAGTAGTTGCAGCAGTGTCCTCTCATAGGTAATTCTGAAAACCATCTGTCTGGGGTGCTTTACATTATTCACTACGCTGGCTCTGTATGTGCGTCTCGGCCAGCCAGCTCTTTCCCCTCTCTGGTGAAAACATCTGTGTGGATGGTGTCTTCATTTTCTGTTATGAATCACACTATCCAGGCTGCATTTTATTTTATTTTTTTGTAGCACTGGTGTTTGGTGATACAGACACAGTGAGAAAAAATGTCCAGGACATGTGCATCTGCACAAAACAGGCAAACATTAAGCTGTAGAACACCTCTTCTTCTACTTGTAAGACTTCATCCTCTCATCCAGCTATGTCATGTTCCTGTTCTTTTCTGCTCCACCTCCTTCTCTCCTTATATTGTTCTTCCAGTTCAGGTTTCTATCCTACATGTTTTCTTCCTCTCGTATCTGTCCTCCTTTACCTTTATCCTAATGGGTTTTACCACCTGAGGTCTTACTTTACAAAACTTAATGGCAAGCCCCTCCTTCTTGGTAAATGGTTAATGTAACAAAAACTACTACAGAACATTATTCTTCAACACAATAGCCCCCCCTGCTGACTAGGAAAGATAACACTTTGAAATTGGGCAGGTTAGATAAAGTCAGGTGTACTGAGTCTTTAGTGCCTCGTTTCATTACCTACAAGTATGATTGTTATTTAGGTGTGTGTGTGTGTGTGTGTGTGTGTGTGTGTGTGTGTGTGTGTGTGTGTGTGTGTGTGTGTGTGTGTGTGCTGAGGTAGCATTTTTTGTCTAATCTGTTTTACGTGAAAACATTTCTGCTTCTAAAAAGCAGATTTGCCCAGAAAAACTTGAAAGGAGGTGATGTTTAATTTAGGCTCATTGTAACATAATGTTAGGGTTATTAGTAGTCTGTATAGATCTGCACTTAATTAGTCCAACAGCATCTTAAAAAAAGGGAGAAGTAAAAAATTAACAAAAACAAATTTACAATATGAAGTAATAACACCAAACGAACTGTGGCCGACATTTATGAATGTGAATATGAATGTGCTATGTTGTTATGTTATTAAGCTTGAGTTTGAAGTTGAAATTGACATTCACTGAGCTGATGATGACAACAGCATGCTGAGACGTGTACACTGTGGTGATTTGTGTGTCTTATAATTCATGCATTGTTTCATCTCTATTCATGTCCTTAGAAAACAGTTTTATTACTTCTGCTGTATTCATTTTACAAACCTTCCTATGAATAGATATTTTCAATATAACTTTATGAGTATCTGAGTATTTTATTTTATTTTCTTTCACTTAAGATTAGGCAAATGTTGTGGAATACAGTACCTCGATTACTTGTTTCTTCGTAATCACTCTCAAAAATCCTAACATTAATGTATCTGTGCTTGAATTCAATGATTTTAGCTGCTGTCCTTGTAGATTAGATGCTAGATTTCATGCTAATTCAATGAAATGTGTACACTCTTCGTCTTAGAGTGTTGGGATTACACTTGAGTAAAAGTAAGTCATGGGCAAACTTATTTGTGATATTTTAAGACCCACCTATCAAGACTTATAACAAGCATTCCCCTCCCGATCACCCTGAAATAAAGTAATTATCGTCCTTCTCATGTCCTACCTGCAGCCATTCATGTCTCCACGGTACCCGGGTGGCCCAAGGCCCGCCCTCCGCATGCCAAATCAGCCTCCTGGGAGCATCCCCGGGTCACAGCCTCTCCTACCAAACAGCCTGGACCCCACCAGACCTCAAGGTATTGACAAACATGTGGTGTTATTTCAGGGAGGCTGCACTTTGCAGAGTAATCTAATATTGGCTTCTGAAAGAGAACGCTTTCTCCTCATTTATGGAATTTTTATTGATCCAAACAGCGCTGCCATTCTAACAAGCTGCACTCTCTGTGTTTCCCCACAGGACATCCAAACATGGGAGGTCCAATGAGAATGAATCCCCCTCGAGGCATGGGAGGCATGGGCCCACAGGTAGGTGCCAGTGATATTACTCACACACACTCACACAGAATGAAACCCAAAAGAATTGTGTTAATAAAGTCATGACAGTGGATGGTATCCTTCAGCACTACCAGCCCACTGCACTCCCACTCTGCAGCTGCCACACAGCCACATTTAGTGCTTAGTTTCTGAACAAACCCAATGTTTGGTTGCCCTTCATTAAGGGCTAACATGAAAACGGCCATAATGTCAAACCAGCAGCCTATAAACAGCATGCAGATAATCCTTCTTCTTCGCTGAAGAAAAATGTTTTGTTCTGCCTGCCTCGTAACTTTGCTTTTAAATGTCAGAAGCGCTCTGATGATTAGCTTGGCTCTAACCAGAGCTCACCCACTGCCAACGGCAGTTCTACATGTGAAATCCTACTTGCCGACTCCCACCTAGAGAGACAAACAGAGGCGGAGTGCTCAGACTGCTCTGAGCAAGCAGCCACTAACACATTCTGACCGAAAATGGTGCCAATTTTGGCACTCTTGGTTTTCCTTTTATCACTTTTAATGTTGGTCGATGTGATTCAGTGTAATACGTAAGATGCTTAAACAACAGTGTCCTTTTGAATTACCGTTACCAGACAGCTGCTTCATTCTGCACCCAACTGCCTCCCGCTCCAACACCACCTCACACACACACACACACACACACACACACACACACGCACACACACCCACTGTCCCTGTGCCCCTCGGCCCCTTTCTGTGCCACCCTGGCTCGGTGACTTTGGCAGTGAGCGTATACCAGCAGCTGGTGTGGCATCTGCTCGACAAGTGTAATCGTCTGCTGAACAAAACTCTTCCTCTGAGTGGAGCTGCTCTCTGGCCTGCCCCCCTACTCTCTCACTCTCTCTACGTCTGTCTCATTGACACACACACACACACACATACACAAGTACACACACGGAGTGCCAGCCAAACCCGCCTGCTGGGCAGCCATGAAAACATACACACAACACACAGAGGGGAGCATGGACACATAGAGACACATACGTACACGTACAGTCGTACGTCGTGTGTAAGCCCTCACTCGCTCAGCACGCACACACACCGCTTTCCACTTTCACACACAGCCCATACATCGCATAATTAAACACCAGTTAGGGGGAGACATGATGGTCGCTGACCTTCATTAAGATTCAAACCTTCAGACAGAGCAGGTGGGAGACATGGTGCTGACTGTCTCTCTCTCTCTCTCTCTCTCTCTCTCTGTTCAGAACTACGGCGGAGGGATGAGGCCTCCTCCAAACTCCATGGGGCCAGGGATGCCGGGCATGAACATGTTAGTAGATTGGAAAAGACGTTTTTTTTTTTAAATGTTTGTGAACTCTGCTGGCAGAGAAAAGACAGATTTAAAGGGAAATTACAATCTAGGACTTTATTTTTTATTTCGTTTTTACCATTGTTGCGGTTAATGAGAACAGTTTTCTCACCAAGTCAGTTGCTGAGATGTGGGGACAAAATCCCTCACTGCACTACAACTAGTATGTCAAACTTGAACCACAAACTTGCTGCAGCATTTGGTTTTGTTCTCTGATCTCCGCATAACATACTGTATGTGAGAAAAGAAAGGTACCATCACCAATAGGTTGTGAAAATCTTACCTTTTCCTTTTAATAAAACCCAAGTAAGCTGAATTGACAGATGTGTCACATCTTTGAAATTAGAATATATCACAATGTAAAAACCTCCTTGGTTTACTTACAACATGCTTTATTGACAGATTATATTATTAGAAGGAATTACTGTATTAGGAATGGTTGTGAACGTGTGCCTTTTGCAGTTAAAGTGATGTGTTACCACACTTACAATGTACATTTTATAATGTAAATGAACCTGTGAAATGTGAGTAGTGACAAGCATCTCCTGCAACTTTGCTATGTGCCCGAATTATTCTATTTAATATATTTCTCTCGGTTTGCTTCTCCAGGGGTCCCGGTGGAAGAGGTCCATGGCCGAACCCCAACACCAACTCAGTGAGTCACACTCTCTTACATTAAATCTTCTGCCTTTACATGACTGAGCGTGTTTACAATAGCTGTGGCTCATGTTTTGTTTCACCTCGGGTCTATTCCCTCCACAGATAGCTTATTCATCTTCATCTCCAGGCAACTATGTGGTAAGTGTCCCGTTATGGACTCGTGTTCGACCACGGGCCATAAATTACCTGTCATGCAGTGATATCTAACAGGCACTCTGCCATCTAGATGCACTCAGCACTCATTTCTCTTTTCCTCTCTTGCTTCTTCGCCCCTCAGGGCCCTCCAGGGGGAGGCGGCCCACCAGGAACTCCCATCATGCCTAGCCCCGGAGGTGAGTAATACATTTCGGTTTCCCTTCTGATTTCTACTTTTATCCAGCGTTCACTGAACAAGAACTCTGTCTAAGAAACATCAAACCTGTTCTCTGTCAGATACACATCTCTCTTTGGGAGCGACAGGTGGCGATTGCACTCTAAATAATTAATGAATTCAGCCTTTAGGAATCACTTTGTAAGTGTAAAACATGGTTTAAAAAAAAAAAAGGTAAAATATTGCACTGAGCCTAATTTGGATATGTTTCTATGATGACACATGCATGATTTTGGTTAGCTATCACATTCGCTGTAAGCACTTTCCAGTTTCTGGAAAATATTTGCGCGTTGTTTGCTGTGTTCTGTCATTGTCGAGACAGTTCTATAAAAGGGAAGCAGAGGCATGTCAGCGTGCAATCAAACGAGTGATCCATCCCAGCTTTGAGCCATCAATCTAGCGCCTCTGTGGAGGATTAGCTGAGAACAAAACACTGTGGGCTGATATCCTGTGGATGTTCTGTTTCTGTTGGCCTGTAAAGAGATTCTTTTTGTGTCCACTATTTATTATTTATATACATGCCTCTATTGTGACACGTTGCCGGGGCAACCTTTTTGCACAAAATGCTCCTGCTCACACGTACACCGGGGAGGGGAAACATATTTCCACTGCAGTCGCCAAGACTGTGTCGGCACACACACACACACACACACACACACTTAACACACAAACCTCCCACAAAAATGCACACCTCCCACTCAACATTGCCCCCCTCCTCCAGTCACGACGAACGACACAAGCTAGATGCAGGGACACTAACAGGCAAGAGCTCTTCACCACTTTGCACGTACTATATCCATCTCCACCCCTGTATTTCATTCTTTTCTCGGTCTTCCGCTCACAACTTTCTGCCTGCGATGTCAGATCAAGGTCACCTTATCCCTCTGAATCGTTTCAGGACGCACAGACACACGAGGAACGACACAGTGTGTACTAGTTGTTGCTAAATTGCCACGGTGTCCATATAAAAACTTGGTCTCGTCTCCTGATTGTAGGAATTAGAGATAATGGGGTTCTTTTATTGTACATTGCAGGGAGCAGTGTGGAGACTGATCGACAGACAGATTCACTGACATTATGTACTGGCACTTAAAGAACCATATCTGGTGGTCTTTGTCCTGTACAGCGGAAATAGGAACATGTCTGGGCTGTAGCTTAAAGCAACACCAACGATTATTTTGTACCTTAAAATAATGTTTCCAAAATCGTTTCACTGGTTCATCAACTCGTAACTCGCACTTCTGCATTCACTTTGTGGCACTCTATCAGCTATAAGCGCATTATGCACGTTTGCCAGATCGGGTAGCGGATCTGTAGTTCGAATGAGATATAAGAAACCGTAATGGACAATTCCGCTTCCAACCTGTAGGGGGACTGAAGAGGAAAAGTGCTTTGGTGTTGCTTTAATGTATTGGCAGAATTATTCTCAGTTAAAGACAGTGCCACTCCAGTCGGTTCTGTACAGCTTTAGCTCGTTATTTTCCAATTTATTAACCTATTCCATACCCCTAACCCACCTTATTTTCTGACATGTTTTAGGACATTTAGATATGAAAACCGACAGAGATAACAGTGCTAGGGCTTATCTACAAGTATTTCTATAACTCTAGGAGGAACAAGCTGCTCTACAGCATCCTGATTTGAAATATCCGACTGCTCTTTATTCATAGATTCGACAAACTCAAGTGAAAACATATACACAATGATGAACCCTATCGGCCCTGGTGGAAATAGACCTAATGTAAGTCATGTCATTTTGTTCAATTTTGAATTACAGTTTAACATTTAGCCCAAGATGTATTTGTATCTGTGTCTAATCTACCCAAGAGCAAGATCAATGAACTTTGTATGTTTCTCTCTAGTTCCCAATGGGGCCGGGTCCTGATGGGCCCATGGGTGGAATGGGTGCTATGGAGCAGCATCATATGAACGGATCACTAGGTGAGTAGTCAAAGATAGTTTACAGCAGGGATCTTCAACAGGGGGTCCGGGGCCCCTAGGGGGTCCTCAGAGTCAATGCAGGGGGGCCTCCAAATTATTGTTCGATTTTGAAAGTTTTTTCAAGAATTCAAAAGTCTTAGCATGAATCCAACATATTATTAGCAAATATAAACCCCCACTGCTTACTGGCCTATAGTCAAGGTAGTCACTAAGGTAGCCATCCACAGATACAGTTAATCCTAAGGATTCACTGTCACAAGTATGTTTAACATTAAAACATGATTTATAAAATCATGCAAACAATTATTAGGCTATTTTAATAGCTTGGTATTCTATCCAAAAAAGGTATGTATAAAGGCTTTAGGCCGCCCCACATGTGATTGTAGGCCCAGTTTATTATGCAACTTCATTTCATACAATATACAGTATGTAGTAGGGGGTCCCTACTCCATCTCCCTTTCAGTTAAGGGGTCCTTGGCCTAAAAATACGTTGAAGACCCCTGGTTTACAGTGTATGCATGCACTTGGTATAAACTCCAGAGTATATAGAGTGAAACCTGTTACTCTCTAGGAACCTTTAGAAGTGAGACTCTGCCCTCTTATGGCTGGGAGAGGAAGTGGTCTCCCTCCTCCTGGTATTGATCACAGCTAAAACAGATTAGTGGGTCAGTGAGTAGGCCAATTGATCCTGTAGATGGGTGAGATGTGATCAGCGAAGCCAGTGAGTTGGTGCTCATCTGTATCTAAAACAAATAGCTTAATTAAAAGGTGAGAGGGCAGGTCGTTCCTACTCCTGAACGCTGAGGATCAGTTAACAGTTACCTCATAATTATTCAGGTTTCTCCTTTTTCCATTTCTGATCACAGGCTCTGGTGACATGGATGGGTTGCCAAAGGTAAGACTGACAAACTCTCTGTCTATCTATCTGTCTGTAAGAATGATGTTTTCTTACTGTTTTATTTTTATTTGTGTTGTAGAATTCTCCCAACAACATGGCAGGCATGAACAATCCTCCCGGCACTCCGCGGGATGACGGCGAGATGGCAGGCAACTTTTTAAACCCATTCCAAAATGAAAGTGTGAGTACCAAAGGAGACAACATACCTCTTAAGATGGGAACAAACTGGCAGGCTATATACAATCCTATTCAACTGTGATAAGGCAAAGAATCAGATTCACGTTCAGATTACAATCATATCTGCATAAATATCCAACAGTAACTTGATCAAACAGCAGTATCACATCTTGATTTGGCCAGTCACCAAAAGATAAATATATTTGATACAGTTGTGATTGCTCCATCTGGTCTGAGACTAAAATACGGTGTCCAAGATATAAATGGGGCCGGTTTCACAAAAATAGACTTTGACTATGGCTTAGATCAAACTAATAGTCAGACTTCAGATACACGTCTAAATATTGACTGTCTTGACTGACATCAAACTAGGACTGCTCGACTATGGAAAAAATCATAATCAAGATTAATTTGGTCAATACTGAATTGATTTAACACTCATTGACTTTTGGAAAGATGTTGGATTTATTGAACTTAAAAAACAGTGACACAGGGCGCCAGGGTAGCTCACCTGGTAGAGTGCGTGTCCATATACAGAGGCTCAGACCTCGCGGCCCTTTGCTCTAGTCATTCCCCCTCTCTCTCCCCTTTCAAGACTAAGCAGTCCTGTCAAAATGAAAGGCCTAAAAATGCATTTTTTCCATTCAGAACAAAGACAAAATAGTGTGTAGTGAGTTTACTTGCAAAACGCAAAATAATTGTTTTTCGTGATTACATAGTTTTTGTGATTTTGATTTTTTATGAGCCAAAATTGTAATCGCGATTAAAATCATACATCAAACTAAAGAAAACATGGCTGACCAAGCAACCACATCAAACCACACAGCTCCGTTCACCCCAGCAGAAAATGTTCGCCTCCAACAGTTATGAGGACATTTTACAGAGAAAATTTAGCTATGATATATATTTGGAACACTAAACTTCTGATAAATCTCAGCACAGTGCAGACATGCGGCAGAGCTGAGATGCTGTGGCTTCCTAACGCAACAGAGCTCAATCAGTGCCTTGCTAACTCATCAGTCAGGCTCAGGATAGTTTCCTTGGATAGATGAAAATGATTTATGATGTCCTCACTGCGGTATATCTGCAACGGGTTACTGAGGTTTGTAAAAACTATTTCCCTTCTCATTACTCGCCCCATAACACGGTTAACAAACCACAAATCATGAGCCACGTTTCCTTCTTTTTTTTTTTTTGGGGTCATTTGGTGCCAATGGTCAGCAGATATCACTGATTGTTACCATGGAAACATGAGTCTTATGTCAGTCAGACTGTCTAACTCACATTAGAGTAATCTAAAAGCAAAATGAAGACTTTCCTTACACTACAGAAAAGTCTAAAAATAACTTTGTGAAACCGGCCCCCTCTAATTCGAACCGATAATGGCTCCTTCATGTTGTACTCCGTTTCCCAGCTTTACCCAACACACACAAACACACAGCATGCACAAACGCAAGCATGGGAAAGAACCACATCATATGTTTTCTCTGATGCATGGAGAGATTGTCATATAGTGATGAATGCAAGACTGACAACTACGTTTTACTACAGTATCTCCACTGTGTTCTGAAATTCCCTAACATTTTCTCCTTGGGCTGGACTCTGCTTTGCTTGCTGCCTGTTTACTGACTAAGTGAGGGTTAATGGTTATGTGTAATGTATGCTGCAAGAGGCTGGTGTCCTGGACATGGCATTAGTTTAGTTAGTTGTATTGCTTTCATCTGGAACTGGGTAGAATAACAAGTTTAATATAGTTTTGGCTTATCTTTTCTCCCCCCCCTCTCTCTTTTTTCTCTCTTTACAGTATTCACCCAACATGACGATGAGTGTGTGATTTTTTTTTATTTTTTTTATTTTAGTTTATCTTTTATTTTATTTTATTTCTTTTTCATCTCCCCTTATCCCAATCTCCCTCTCCCATCCGCCCTGGTGCGTCTTGCATTACCCTCCTCCCCCCCTCCCTCACTTCCTACCTCCTCCTGGTGGACGGTGTGCTGTGCCACACAGCCCCTGGGGATGCACCTGGAAAGCAGGACTCCCCTCAAGGCCCCTCATCCCAACGCCTGTAAAATGGGTTTAAGAACATGAAAAGGCCTCCAAGCAACAGGAAGGGTCTCTGCTCCGCTTCTTCTTCACCTGCCGGGCCGCCATACAGGCTCTAGGACAGTGAGAGCCCGAAACTGCTCCAAGCCTGTCTCTCCAAAAAAAAAAAAAAAACTGCCCTCATGGGTGGCATTCAAGCCCAAACAAGATGCCCCGCTGCATCTACCACCACTCCATTATATCACGCTGATTATAATTTATGAGGGCACGCAGTTGTTGACTGACAGGGGCCGAAAACCCTCATTCAAAAACTCAAAGAGGAATGATAATAAAAAAAAAAAAGGACAGATAATGTTATTTTAGGGCAAGAATGGTTTTCATTTAATGTTTGTATTTTTTGTTGTTGATGGTAATATTATTGTTATAATTTTCATAATTGATATTATTCTACTAATGTAGTTATGATTTCCTGTAAAGGGCACATTTTTATCTCAGCAGCAGCATCAACAATGACAGAATAAGCACACCCTCGAAAAATGCACAATGATTTTCTGTTTACATGATTTTTGGTTATTTGATGTTTGTCTTGTTTTTTTTTGTCACAGCCGGTCTCACTTCACAAACCTCTCCTCAAAACTTCTTCGGAACTTGTAGCTCCAGTTTCTGCCATCTAAATGTTTGTAGCAGCATTTGCATAAACATTCAAAGTCTTCACCTTTTTAATGAAGTAGTTTGTGCCGAGGCGTTAGTATCTCAGCTAAAACTATCCATACAGATTAAACGGAGGCTTTCTCAAAGCACTGCTGTTTTCTGGTACAAAGTGTCTGCTGATGCACCTGACTGATCATCTAGCTATCTTGTCTTAATAAGCACCCCTCCTCACCGTTTCCTATTGTTTTTACTGCATGGGAATGGCTCTGAGGTGCCAGTTCTCATTCAGTCATAGACCGAGCGAGAGAGCACCTCTTCTCTGGATTTGGTCTTGTCTGTAAATACAACATATTTAGCTTGTACTGTGGTTGTTTTTATTATTTGTTATTTACAATTTGTCTGTGAATCCTAAAACGTGGTTCCTTCCCCTCCGTCACTTTGTTTGATTTCAACTTCACTGTGGACTCCAAGTGGCACTGTTTTCCTCCCAGGATTCATTCTGGTCTCTCGCCAATGTCTCCTTTTTGGACTGAGAGATATTGTAGGAGCTCAGATACACTCGGGAAGCCTGCTTTTTTTTTTTTTTTTTAAGTTTGGGGTGAACTCACAGATCCTGTATGATTGATCCACTTTCTTAACCCAGACAAGACAGGCTAAATAACGTAAAATGTCTCCTTGGAGCTCCCGTCGACCCTCAGCGAGTCCCATATGTACGGGATAATGGATCCGGAGCACTGGGAGGCTGCAGCAGCGCTGATGATGGGAGCAGAGTGATGCACCTTGGGGTTAACAGACCATGCATCGGTCTAAAGAAGAGGAAGAATAATGGGACACTTTTGTAATGGATATATTTCCATTTTTGTGGATTGTTTTTAGCAGATTGTTTTTATTTTAAATGTATTCAACTGAGAAAATGAAAGCCCATAGAATCTGCACACAAAGAAAAGCATAGTTAAAATATTACGCTATTTAATTTGTTTCTTTCTGTATGTTATGTACTCTTGGCCTGATCAACTCTGTCACCGTTTCAAAGGGATACATTATCTCTCATAGCATCATACTGCAGCACTTCAACATGGCTGTGTTCAAACCAACAATAACTAAACAACCATTGGAGCCTCTACGGGTGATGGCGACGTACTTATCAATTTTCTGATATCAATGTGAACAGAGTGTACCTATTCAATAGGGACATCTCCAGGATTTGGCTATCAGCGGCCTGGGAACCACTCTCCAGTGTTTCTCCAATGTAGTGACACACACCTCCATCCTTTCCTCCAATCCCATCCCTCCCTCACCCCCCAAAACATCCCCTTCCCCCATTCTTTAATTTCCTTTTTTGTAAATACTGTATAATGCATTTTGATATCATTGACATGTTTTGATATGTCAGTCACTACCAATGAATACAGCTAAAAGTAAATTATAAATAAATCTGTCCATGTTTTTCATAGAGAAAGGATGCGCTGACTATTTGGCTCGTGTGGCTAAATTTCCATAAAAATGTATAGAATACAGTAAGACATTAAATGCAGACTGTATGCTAAATACTTTTGAGTGGAAGATAGGACAGAGAGAGGACAGGACAGATAGAAGCAAACAAGCTGTGGGGTCCTCACTCTGCCCTCGTCTCCTTTTATGTTTCAGTTCAATGTTACTATTGGCTTTGAATAATCATTTGAATCATTTTTCCAAAGGGCATCTTCTCACAAGAAACATGTGGCCTCTTATTGCAGTTTTTAATATGAAGGATTTTTATCAATTTAAGAACTTTTAAAAAGGTAAAAATACTTAAGAGAACCTCATTTTAAATTAAGAATAGATCAAAAAGCAACTGTGTGCTTTGCTATTCGCTCCTGTTATAGCGTTGTATAGATCGAAGCTCTCTCACTGATCCTCTCTCAGTCCTCTGTGTATATCGATCGTTGGCCATCTCTGTACTTCTATTGTGATGTATAATACTGTACCATTAGGAAGATTTGCTGGTCGGGTGGGGTGGTATTGTTGAGTCGGGGAGGGGTTGGGATTCAAGGGAAGGAGATATAAATTATTCTCCTGTACCATTCATGGTCCTTTCTGATGACACGGCAGTATTCGATATGAAGCAGTCTGTCTCTTGGGTTTGCTTTGTATTTTCATGGTAGGATAGTTCAGAATCTTGTCTTAGGGACTTAGGTGTCTTGTGTAGGTAATAAAAGATGTTCTTTGTATGTTTCTTTATATTGTAAAGTTTCTTTAGACTGAAAGAAAAACAGATAATTTGCTTATCAAAAAAGAAAAAATGCATCAATAATAAATGTCCTTTGATTTTTCCTTGTCGTTTGAATCTCTTCCTCTAAGCTCCCATTTAGCTTTCAGCCGTTATCTTATGCAGTACACAAAGAGAAGTTACACTGAAGGAAGTGTGTAGGAAAGGATCATGTTAATCTTTGAAAGTGAAATTATTATTTTCTATAAGCTATATAAAGTAGACTCAAATTACTTCTCAATTCAATACTGCTCTCTGATTTAATGAACCTGCATGATATTTAAGGCAAATTTAATTTCTGGCAAAGACATATAGGGGTTAACTTAAAAGGACTTCCTGCACCTAAATGTTTTCCTGGCTTAAGTTTAAACGTGTCACTGTTCTATAATCTACACATTGTTTTTTTGGCCTTAAACTCTGCACACACCTTTCAAAAAGATATATCATTTATTTTTGCCACCAATTTTGAATTTGCACACAGCGTGTCACAGCTCCAAATAGCCTAAGCAAGACACCACAGAATTATTAACTATAACGTCCTGCTGTGTACATCCAGCTACATCAATTGCAGTAATGACATTTATGTGAGATAACAGCAATTGAATGCTGATGACATGGTTATGGTTCTACTTATGTGCTTTAAAATGACCTAGAAAAATATACAGTTAAATCTTTGTACGATTTCTGAATTATAAATAGCAATTAATGAATCCGCAGCGGATCACAATCAGACAAATTTATATTATTTTATATATTTTGTTTTATATACTTTAGATAGAAGATTAGTTGATACAGAGGTGGACACATTAGTTTAAAAAAAACGAATTAAAACGTTATTATGCAGTCTCTGGGATGCCTATGAAGTTAAACATTAATATGCATGGATGATATAAAACCATGAAAGGTGCATTAGCCCAAGGTTAACAGGAAGCAGCTTGGTGGGATGAACTAGCGACCGCAACGAAGTCAGTTTGATGTTGTATATTCAGCAACAGATACGGATCCCGCTGGTCTGTTGTTCCCCAACAGCAAACTGACTTCATCATTGTACACTGGAGGAGATTGAGCAGGACCAAAACAAGCCTGTGCAGATAGCTAGCTAGCTAGCTACTGTTTGAAGGTAATGTGCGGTTTATTTTGATAAACTGATTTATCACATATGACGCTCTAACTGATCTGAAGTCAATGACAGCAGGGGTTCATTGCAAGACAGGATAAAAAAAAAGTCACTTAATGTTTAACGGAACTAACATTAGCTACCTAGGGAGATTACAGCTAGCTAAATGCTAGTTTGCTATTGTCAACTTCCTCGGCAATAATCTGTTAGCATTAACGTTACTGCTGCTAGCCGCTTGAAGAGATAGCTGCTGTAGGATAACCCTACTGCCTATGAGGATAACTTGTCAGAAACTTCTGGAAACGTGAGGCTAGCTTGGCTAACGTTATTGTTAATCAAAATATAACGTTAGCTAATGTTGTAGTAGTTAACAGGTGAGTTGTAGCTAGCTAATTGTGACCATGTTGTAAATGTGTTAACTGATTATAATAATACGCGAATTATTCCAATACGCGAGTCCTGGATGGTTTTGGATAGCACGGTCACTCATGTAATAGCAGCGGATGTATCTTTAAACGTGGATTTTAATTCGTACTCCGGTTTTGGGACAAACAGTAAAAGTTGTTTACCTTCTTTCTCATAGTATTCTACTAGCTAATGACTGAAAAAGAGGAGACTATGGACGCTTCTGATATCCATGACAGTGCGCCATCGGTGAAGAAGAATGGACAAACCTCGTTGCTGGACAGCGGGGAAGACTTCGAGGTTTTAGATGAAGAAGACATTGACGACGACCCCCCTCCTCTGGAAGATGCCGGGGGCGGGAAGGGGAATAACACAGATGAGTCTGAAAAAAATGCTGACACAGATTCAGACCCTCCAGGTCAAGTGGAAGAATGGCTGGATGTATTAGGTATGTAACAAATGCCCCATGGTATAGTAACATGTAAGAATGTAACCGCATATATTCATGTGGAAGGTGTTTTAGTAGTTAATAAGTTAGGAGTGATGACCAGCCCCCTTAAGCTGTTGTGATCCCCAGTCAGAGCCGGCCATAGACATTTGGGGGCCCTATGCAAAATTTGGTTGGAGGGCCCTTTGACCATTTTAAGTAAGGCCTAAAGAAAAGCAATGACTACCTAATAACTATATGGTACATATTATTATATCTACTATGTTTGATGTCTAACAGAAAAAATTATGATACCACTGAGCTGAGTGGCAGTGCAAGACTGAACACACACTGATGAACTTGCTGAATAAAAATACAGATAAAGTGATTTTCACTGACCAAATATACATTTTTAATTGACAACAGTTTAAGAGGCACAAGCATATATATAATTTAAATTAAATAGAGCAAACAGAATAACATTTAAATAAAATATTATATAAAATAATAAATAGAACATTCAAATGTTAGAATTTTTCAAATAAACAAAACAATCTAAAACACCACAAACCAGATCAATAGTAACAATAATAATATATAACTGGCAGTTGTGACAGCCTCAGCTTTCGAGATCCTGTTTATTACTGTTTCTCTCATTGAATTGACCATCACAACTGTGCTCTGAAGCCACATCTCCATAACAGAGAGCATGGCAGAGGCACCTTCATTGAAGGTGGAGATGGCCATACTTGCTGCTGCCTCAAGCTTACTTTCCCCACAAAACAGTCCCCTCAGTCAGCTGATGGTGAAGCTAACTAACCAGGCTCCCATCAGCACTGGTTCATAACAACACAACAGAACTAAACTAATTATGAATCATTCAAAAGACCAATATTTAGAACATTGGAGAAAGCAAACAAAGTAGACTAAATTGTTATTTGACCACCAACTAGGTCAGACAGAGATGCATTTCCTCCTCCACTGGGAAAAACTATCTTCACTAAGAGAATTACACCTTGGAAAAATAGCCAAAAAAATAAAACTTCCCAAAGTTAACACCAGAAAAGAAGCCGGAAGTTCTCCTAGGAGAGGGAACAGCAGCTCTACTGACAGCTAAATATGGATCTGCCTGCCACAGCCTGAGGGACTCACAACCACTTAGGATCCCAAAATTACAGATTTGTTTAGTAGCCTATTATATAGTAATTATATTATACAACAGTTTTAACTGTTGTGTAATGTAATTGTTTTGTAATATAGTGTGTTGTATCGCAATCAGTACACTGTAGTTTATATGTGACACATATGACATGTAGGCTATATGACTTTCTGTGAACTGCTTTGAGAGAGAGAGGGTCTGATTACCTCCGCTGTCTGAAAACTCCTGTTTTCTGAACAACAGTTTAAACATCGACATACTATGTGAAGACATTTCATCATCTGCTGTCTTAGTTTGTAATCCCCTGTGTCTTCTTGCTGATAACAACTGTTTTCGTGTTCTGAGGTGATTTTCGACTGTTTTCGACGCACTTCTTTCGACATTCTGAACTACCGCGGAAATGTCAGAGCACGTCACGTGACGATTCTGAACGAATCACGTTGTCAGAAATTGGCATCAGCCAATGAGATTGCGCATTTTGAGTTAAATCCCCCCTTTTACTTTCACGATTGGTTGCTGATGAAAAGGCAATGACCATATTTGGATCCGACAGCATTGTAGAGGAGAGAGAGAGCTTTCCAACAGTATATGTCATGACGGGGGAGACAGCGTTCGCGGAGCTGCGGGATGATTTAGAACGCCAACTAGCTAGCAGTGACTCTAGGGGCCCTCTGCTGGCCATGGGGCCCTTTGCAATTGCAAAGGTCGCTTAGTGGCTGGGCCGGCTCTGTCCCCAGTGATCAGTGCTGTAACTGACTGAAATTAATATGACTGTGTTTCTCTCCAGGTAATGACCAGCTAAAGAAAAAAGTCCTGGAGGCAGGGGAAGGGCGAGAAAGTCGGCCACAGAAAGGACAAAATGTAAAGATTCATCTTAAAGCATACCTGAAGGACGGAACGCTTGTAGAGGAGCAGCCTTACCTCTCTTTCACTCTTGGAGATGGGGATGTCATCCAGGTAACAAGTTGAAATACAGTTCTTCTCAAAATGGGAAAGACAAAATAGAGCGATTTCTCAGTCTCACAACAGGATATTCATACTTTTCTTTGTCCTACCGATAGTAAGTTAGTGTTGTTTTGTTGTTATGAGTATCTTACTCTGCAATGTGATTTTTCTCCTTTCAGGCGCTGGATCTCACAGTGCAGCTCATGGAAATGGGAGAGAAGGCCCTCATCCAGGCTGACGCAAAATACGCATATGGTTCCCGGGGGAGGTAGGGCCGTGCTTTAATCTATCTGCTAAAGGCTGCAAAAACTGTAGTTTTCATGCACACAAAAAAGTACAATCATGCTAACTCTGCTATTTATTCACAAACTAATTTGAACAAAACGGGACTTAAAATGGACACCCTTTCATTGGGATGTGACGTTTGAAAATTCCTTGTGTGTAATCTAGTGATTGATTTCTCTTATTTCCGTAACTCCTGAACTTGGCGCTTCTTCATCTTTCCAGTCTTGAACCAGAGGTTCCCCCCAACGCTGAGCTGTCCCTAGAAGTGGAACTGCTGGAAGCTATTGATGCCCCAGACCTGGAGCTGCTCCCCCCTGCAGAAAGGATTGCCCTGGCCATCCATAAGAGAGAGAGAGGCAATGTTCATTACCAGCGTGGGGACTACGCTTTTGCTGTGAATTCATACAGCATTGCCCTGCAGATAACAGAGTCTAGTTCTAAAGGTGAGATGTATGCCAGGGAGTGAAGTCGAGGCTTTTAGTGTGTCCCATTTACCTCAGAACTCGGAAGTTTTTGAGGCATTTTAGGCCTTTATTTGTGACAGGACAGCTTAGATATGAAAGGGGAGAGAGGGCGGGAATGACATGCAGCAAAGGGCCACAGGTCGGAATTGAACCTGCGGCCACTACGTCGAGGACTGAGCCTCTGTATATGGGCGCGCTCTACTAGGTGAGCTACCCAGGCACCCACAAGTCAGATTTTCATTGTTTTCATTAGCTCTAGCCAGGTTAGCCATTGTTAGCAATGCCAGTTGATAACAACGCATTACCCTGTTTTTTTGTGTGCATACAAACAGCGTAGCAACATGTCCACAGATAGAAGACGGACAACACTGTCTGTACGACGGAATTAGTCAGACACAAATGAGACTGAAGTGCTTATAACTGAATGTTAATACAGCTTTCGCAACTGTTGATGCACGGAGCAGCCTCGGGGTACTCTGTGGTTGTCCGAGTTTAGAGCTCGGAAAGCCGAGGTCAGGGGGCGTGATTCCGACTTTGACCTCGGAAAATCGGACTTCCGAGTAGAGGTGTGAATCTTCACTGATCTCCCGATTCGATTACGATTACCATGCCTTCGATTTGATATCTCGATGCGTCAAAAAAAAAATTCTATTAAAGCCATATAGGATATTTGACTTGACAAGCTTGCGTTGTCAAGTGCAATGCCCAAGCTGCTATACGTAACTTTGGACTGGAATGATGAAGTGGGTTCGTTTCTTTAAGGTAGCTACCACGAAGGTTTACCTGTTTTAGATTAGTCATAAACCACCCTACTTTTAACCTGCAAATCTATTGTGCTGTATTGGAATAACTGACCCCAGACAACTCTTTAACATAAAAGGTATTGTTTACTGAACGTTAACTTAAATGTATAAATAATATTTAGCCGTTAGATTGAATAACAAAAAAAAAGCATAACACAAAGCACACCCTTCAAATATGCTAAATGCAATATTTCTTCAAATGATATTACACGCAACTACCCCTGCGCCTGATGGTAGCTTGTGTGCGATGCGTCCGACAGGACATTATCTTCAGTGAAGCAAACACACAGAAATCCAACTTACAGTTAGCTGTTAAGGCAGCTACACACCGGGCCGATAATTGGCCGCTGCAGTCTGGCGAGGTCGGTGACTCGAGTCTGTTCGGTGTGTTCCGCGCCGTCGTCCGTCTGAGGGGCGTCCGGGCCTTCATTTGGCGTAACCTGACATGTAAAAGGGGGCAGTCGGAGACTCACACCCGAAAAGCAGCGGAATGAGATTAGAGCGGACTAGAGTCTCTCAAAATCTGACGAAAATCTTTTAAACTGACCTTTTGTTGATCTGAAATGAAGACAGATTCAGCAACTGCATGGCCTATTTCTCGCTTAAAATGTTTTCAGAAACACGTTTTGGTGAACTATTTTAGTACAATATGAGATTGTATTCTGAACAAGCTGCCATGATAGTCTGTCTTTGAATTTCCAAAGAAAACAAACCCATGTGACGCGTTCGTCCAATCAGCTGCCGGTTTTCATTTTTTGGGCAACAATACAGATTAGCGGCGCCTGCTGTTACAGAGACGTATTACGTCTCGTCTCTTCGGTGTGTTCTGAGGCACTTTTTGGACCAACTCAGGGAGACCGATCAGTCCGACTGGCTTTTCTGCCGACGGTTGGCCGTCTGGTTGGTGTGTAACTGCCTTAAGTCCAAGAAACACAGCTCAAACACGAAAACGAAAACCAGTCGCCTGCTACGCCAAAGTGCTCTTCAGCAGGGAAACACGCTGTCGTCCTCTCCGGTCCTAAATCAGTGTCCTCCAAATCAGCAACTCTCCGCCGTTAGCTCCAACTTTAGCCAGGCACGCTAGCACAACGTTTGTTCTAAACCACTGCTGTTAGACAAGAAAAGTGCCGTAGTGTACACCTCTTCCGCTTCGTTACTCCACTTAGATCTTCTCCAAGCTAACTATTCTAGTGTCTCTCCATGTTTCTCAGTGTTTTCTTTCCTCTTCTCAATTTGCGATTCTCTCCTGTAGGATTCACGTAGGGTACAGATTTGATCATTGGCAAATGATCAAATATGTTTTATCAATATTAATAAAGTTATGAATATGGTTATTAATAACTTTATCAAATCGACAAACAATCAAAACGGGGCACCACCCTGCTAGTCAGGGACCAATAATCAAACTGTGGAACAGTCTCATTTCTGTAAAAATCCTTTAAAAGGAATTAAAGGAAGGGGTGATTTCGAGCGCTGACCCGTTCGACCAGCAATTATCACAACCAGTACACAAATAATCACCAGCAACTGCTAATTAAGTATAATCGAATTTATTAACGTCACAATTATCAGTAGCCAATCAATAATCCTTCAATAATAAAACGTATATACATTTTACAATATCACAACTAAACAAAGCAAAAACAAAAGCAGCATGTCATGGACACGTGTGTGTGTGTGTGTGTGTGTGTGTGTGTGTGTGTGTGTGTGTGTGTGTGTGTGTGCGCGTGTGTGTGGGTGCGTGTGCGTGTGAGTGTGTGTGTGTGTGAGAGAGTGAGTGAAAGAGGAGGGGCGGTGTCGAAATGTAGTTCTAATACAAAAACAACTCCAAAAATGGCTACTCCTCTGAGCTGCACAAAACCATTTAGCCTCAAGAGGGCGGTAGTGGTGCTGGGTGCACGGAGAGGGGCTGAAGAAGCCGAGGTGGGGGTTGCTAGGCAACGCGCACGTTTATACCATATGCTAAATCACCTATTAGCTCTATACAAACCCCACGTGGTTAAGTTAGCAGCGTTAGCTCGGGAGCTACGTGGCTAGCTTATATGTCCATGTGTGTTAGTAAAAGGAACAGAATAAAGGAGGAAAAGAAAAGAAACACTCTGATCTTAGTTATCGATAACGGCCAGCTCAGTGGCTAACAGCTGAATTCCGCGATTGTCTCGCAGACAGTAACTAAACTCCGTCAAAGGAGTGGTTTAGCAGGTAGCGCTTACGGTTTTAACCCAGCTACTTAACACAACAAAATCAAACGGTATAGTGATCAATTTATACATTCACAGAAACAGATTAGTAACCAGATATGGGCCAATACATGATTACAATCAGATCACATTAATGGCAACAAGCGGTAGCGAACCCTTTGCTCATTAATAACAAACCAAAACGCACTAGTTCTAACATCTGCCCAGAACTGTGTAAAGCCTTACTGTGCGTCGTTTGTCAGTTAATCTCCTGCCAGAGTTTAACGATCCGTTTCGTCCAGAGCAGTGGACGAGACGTAATCCAGGTCGACAAGCGAGAAACAGAACGCCGTCCTTTTCTTGAATCCAGGCTGATTAAACCCGCTGCAGATAGAGGGAATACTCGGCCAGTATTTCCTCGGATCCCCTTTGTATATCAGACCGATATAAAATTGTCCCAGCTCAACTCGACCAGCGAGGTGATGCTGGCTAGCTAGTCCGGACTAGTGCTTCCTGTCAGCAACCGGGGGTTACCGTGAAAGCGAAGAAACACACGCCCCTCCGCCTCCTAGTGGCGGGGTGGTGCATTCAAAGACCCGACAGCCAATGGGAAAAGTGCAACCTTATCACAGGTGTGAAGCAGTTCTTTGTCTCACCACCAGTCTGCCTTGCCGTCCTCGTGTTGAATGCACATTCTCCATTTTGCGAAGTGGCGGCTTGTAGGAGTTTGGTGAAACTGGCTTTGGGATTCACATGTAGGCCAAGATCCTTTGTCTTGCCTTCAGCTCAATCTGAGCCAAATCACTGTTTAACCAGCTTCTTGGTCCCCAACACTCCACTGTCCTCGTCTCTCCGTTCAGCCGTTTTGTGTGTGTGTGTGTGTGTGTGTGTGTGTGTGTGTGTGTGTGTGTGTGTGTGTGTGTGTGTGTGTGTGTGTGTGTGTGTGTGTGTGTGTGTGTGTGTGTGTGTGTGTGTGTGTGTGTGTGTGTGTGTGTGTGTGTGTGTGTGTGTGTGTGAAAAGGCTTAGGCTCCTGAGATTATTTTTCATTTGAATGTTTATGCCGTGGCCGGAAAATTTAACGAGAATTTAACGAAATGTATCGATTATGGTGGGCCACCGCATCGATGGCAGCATCGTCCATGTCCGCATCCCGATGCATTGATTATTTGATTAATTTCAACGCCTCTACTTCCGAGTACAAAGGGAACGCACTGTTAGGGAAAAGTTTTGCTGTCACCTAGCATTGTGCTTTGGGGTATCTAACAGGTGGGGGAGTATGGCACTCCAAGAGTTGATGCTCACTTTGATCATGACTTTTTGGATTTGCCCCCAAAACAAGAGGGGCCTTTTTCTCAACGTGTAAACACTAATGTAGCCCTTCTTAGATGGTGATAGGCAGGGAATAAATTTAACTAATGTTCAGTCATTTTAATGATGCACGGATGGACATGATAATTTTTTTTTTTTTTTTTTTTTCACACTGGTTTTTAACCGTTTTGTTGTTTTTTTTTTGCTGCAGTTGACATAAGTCCTGAGGAGGAGAATGAGCTGATGGATGTGAGAGTGAAGTGTTTAAACAACATGGCTGCTTCTCAGCTGAAACTGGACCACCATAATGCGGCACTTAAATCTTGTGTCTCGGCACTAGAACACCAGCCAGACAACATAAAAGCACTTTTCCGCATGGGAAAGGTACACATTGCTTTTATTTTTTTTTTTTTCGCTTTCCCTATTTGTCTGTGGTCAATTGTTTGTTTTTTTAAACTCTTATGTTTTCCCTCAAGGTACTAGCCTTGCAAGGTGAATACACAGAAGCCATTCAAACTTTGAGGAAGGCGCTGAAGTTGGAGCCCAGCAACAAGGTACTTTTGGCCTCTTCACATTAGTTTTTGGTAAAACGTGGCTTTTAGTATGGAGAAACGGCAGTTCATTCCTATGACCAGGAGATGGCGCCATTGGATGAAATATCAAATCACTGAGTTTGCAGTGCAAAGTCAGGTGGACTGCTGATTCATCATTTCACAGGATCCGTTTTCATGTTGTTGCCTTAAATAGGTTTGCCCTGCACCCCAGCCATATCTAATACCTAGCCGCTGTTCCTTTTCTCCTGCTTATACAGTCGGGTATATGTGGTTCTTTGGCTACACAAGGCCAGGACAGAACTCCGCTCAGTGCGTGGGCTTCTTGGATTCGCTGTGAGCTACAGCAGCGTGGTACTCATGCCCAGAATCCCCCACTTGAGTCCCACACCAATCTGTCAAACAGCACATGGAATGGCCACCACTTAAGCTTTTCATGCAGCATGCTCAGTGTAAATATAATGTACTATTTCCATTCTGTAATAGTAAATCTTAGGTGCATTGCTGTGTGTAGTCAGGAATCTTTTCATATCTGAAATAAAAAAGATGCATGTTTTAGATGCATACATAGCATGTTTGCAATGATGTCTCTGTGTCAAAAAACACGTTTTTAAACTGGTGCGAGATTAGCAGTTTTTATATTAACATGGACTCGCCTGTTAGTGCTGTAATAATGAAAAGACTTCTTAAATGACCTCATGTTCTACCAGCAAGAACAGTGGGTGTGCTTCACAATACCAGAACGCTCCCATTATAATCAATGAGGCGGTCTTAAACAGAAGCAAGCGTCATGTAGTGAAAGAAGACGCTAAATCTCTCTCTTCTCCGAGCTCTGCTGTCTGCATTGTTTACACTGGTGTCAGCTGTTCACACCCTCTATCTCCAACCCAAATTGACAATAGAAGATTTTGTTTGTCCGTGGTTTGTTTACTCTTTGACATGACATTAAGGCTTGACAGTTCCAGTTTGGACAGAATGTTACATGTCCTTGCCCTGGGGACATGTCGGTGTCCTATCATTTTTGTGGGTGGCTGATTGCACAATAGTGTTGCCAACTGCTCAAACATTGTTCTGTAAATGGATCGGCTTGCTTTTAGCATTAGATGGAAACAGACAAATCCTCAGGGTAGAGACTTGCACAGACACTTAGGAAATAATAAATATCACTATTATGTGAACATTGCTGTAAACTCGTACTGTATGTAATGGCGCTCCATCGTCTTTCTGAAGTGCATTTACAATGCATAAACATTTTGGTTGTCTTTGGAAGCATTGGTTTGCTTAGTCACTCACCAGTTTTTAAGAGCAGTGAAGTGACTCAGATCTGAGACAATGTTGGAACAATAATTGAACCCATATCCTGGAATTGTGTGTACGTGTGGGCTAAATGTCAGGCTTGTGATGCAAGTCGGCGCTTTCTTATAAGACGGCAAAGAACGGCACACACATTTTTTCCAGCATTTCATTTTTGTAAGTGTTTAATCGATGCTTCGTCCATCCATCCATCATGATCCCAGTTAAAAATGATCTTTTGAATAGCCTTCATGTCATTTTTCACGCTTTCCAGACCACTTGTGGCGTCTGTTGATGTAAGGGTACTGTCATCCCGACACATTCCCATTAACAAGGAAATCAGTCTTGGGTTGTTATACAGTAGCAAGACTTTGTTCCCCTCATGTTAGAATAGCTGGGTTGGTAGGGTAAAGGGGGAGGGGAGGGGGGTTTGTGATGGTGAACTGGAGTTTGCAACACCTATTTGGCTTGTCTCCTCTGCATAGACAATCCACGCAGAGCTCTCCAAGCTGGTGAAGAAGAACTCGGAGCAGAGAGGAGCAGAGCAGGCCATGTATAAGAAGATGCTGGGTAACCCTGCTAGTAGTGGCAGCAGTTCACAGAAACACCGGGCCAAGTCTTCATGGGTGAGCATCGTTCCCTGACAAAACCAATCTGTTTAAATGTTGAATGTTTTGGGTTAGAACACAGCATGGATTTCTGTCCATCATGCATTTACATAAGTTTTGTTTACAGCGCCTTTGTGTGGTAATAAACAAGGAGCGTCAGTTTTGTATCAGTATTTTAAGTCTGATGAATACGTTGCTTTGAGCTTTTGACTGTCATGATATAACTCAACCTACTAAACCTCCCTTCTCTACTCTTTTGCACCTTTTTATTTCCCTAGGGTCTTAGCTGGAAGTGGCTTTTCGGTGCCACTGCAGTAGCCATTGGCGGCGTAGCATTATCCGTTGTCATAGCTGCTAGGAATTGAACCAAGCCTGTGATGAGCCTGACCGAGCCCCTGCAAAGTGAGCCTAAACATAGAAGCACATCTGGCAGTGACTTCTCACCTTTTGTCAAAGGGGTGGTGGAAATGTCGGTCAGTTGCCTCTTCGCAGTCACTCTCCTTTCTCTGCTATGTTTGAGAACAATATGTGACAATTAATAAAACATCAAGATTTGCATATGGGAACTGTATTTCCAACCTTATAAATGTGTAGGTTTATGCATATCGGTCACGTTGCCAGACACTGGTTTCTTTTGCTGCCATTGTTTTTGTCTTTGGTAGTTAATGTTGCAAATTGATTATTGGAGAATCAAAATGTAAAATCATTTACCGTAGATTCAGATAGGAGCTATTTAAGAATATTTTTCCCCACTAATAATAGAATCGTTATATGGTCCTATGTAATGCTATAGTTTTAAAGCTTCTGATTGTATATATTATTTGAAATCCACACGTTGGCAAAGTATATCTGGCTTGTGTGCTAGCTCTCATACCCTTTCTATAGACTCAACTCATACGCTAAGTGACCAGAAAAATAGAAACACCTGTACAATGCAATCCAATACAACAGTCAGTTTTTGTTGAGACTGTTGAGTCAGTTCTATGGTGTGTATTGAGGCTGGGATTTGTTGTGATATCAAATGGAAAGGTGTTCCTAAAATTGTATCCACCTCATTAAAAGAATATAAGAAACACTTCACAAAATAATGCAGTTAAATAAAACGCAGCAAACTGTCAACAGCAACGAACAAAAATAATAACATGAATCAACATCAATGCTGGGGGGCTCAATATTCTTGGTCACTTGTGTAAACATACATTAAAGCAGTAGCTAAAGTCGATTGACTGTTTTCAACTTTTGTTATATTACTCATTTCTTGTTAATAAAGCTGCAGTTATTACCTTTTAAAACAAGGACAGCAAATGGTACGTAGAGTTTCTAAGTGATGTGGCTATGAGTAATAAATGAGAATTTATTTTTCAGTCAATTATACCTCAATTTTTGATGATTAAGACCAAATGTTGAAGGATGACCCTTCAAGTACAATGTTGGGTGTGTATTTTATTTAATTTTTTGTCCCCTACATTTTATTGCCTGTGAAGCTTATTTCCTTAAATGATGTTGCTTTGGGTGTTAATTCCACTGTTTTTGATCATTGCTTTGATACAGTTAATGTGACACCGCTGAATCTGTGGCTTCTTCAGAGTAGATGGTAGACCTACAGAGCCAAAAGTTGCATAAACTCTTTAGTTGGTGACTTATTAAGTGGTTGTGAAAGTTCCCGGCATTCCATATATTTGTTAATTTTATATTCATCATAATAAAAATGCGTCTGTTATCAAACTACAGTTTCCTTTTTGTATGGTATCACAATTTCTGCCAGTGTGAGCTTTAGTGATGACGACAAGGTATTCAGTGATTTTTGAACTATTTCCAGTTCTGGACTGATTTCATAGTAGTGTTCCCGGTCAGTGATCACAGAATGATCTGTGGCATTTATCCCTTTATATAACTGGCTTTGGAGGATTGAGAAATACCAGTGCTGATCGGTAATGTCTGTACTAGACAAAAACACATTAAAATTCATCCAGTCATATTTGTTGAGCAACTGTATTAGAACAATCTATTTTTTAAGACAAACAAGACAACTTAAATATTCAGGATTTACATGTATCGTATTGTATTTGTTTACAGCTGGACATTCCCAAATTTTGTAGCTATTCCAAAGCTGGTGTTTTCTTTTTTTTTGTTTTTGTCAGACATTGACGTTTCTTTGACGCAATCAGATGACCAATCGTTTCCCACTTCCTACGCTTCACTGAGTGTGCAATGCCCATTCTTAAATGCTGGGTAGAATGTATTTTGTTTCTCACACACTGCTAACTATAACATATAATTACAAAAATGCAATACTATTATAAATACATTACATTATACATACGTTGATCTGAATTAGTTGTACATTTATTAGAAGCCGATATTCTAGTATTAATAGCAGCGACTACTCAACAATAGTTTTATGTCTAAAATATGACATAATATGTATGCTATAGTGTAAATGTAGTTAAGTTATATTACAAATGTGACTATATAGGGCTTCGTTGCTGCTCAGGGACCTGGTCATTGAATATTCATTGAAAAGCAACGGGAGTTCTCGGTTTACGACAGAGTGCGTCTGTGCGCGTGGTGGGAACGGTAGCAAGATGGCGGCGCTGAAGGAGGAGCAGTGCTACGGACTGTCCTGTGGAAGAGTGAGCAACGGTAGCAATGTATCCGTCTTTCACGTTAAACTCACTGACAGCGCACTGCGAGCGTTTGAAGGCTACCAGGGCAGCAAGGTAAATGGTCATTTTCGGTTCCGTGACATTTTGGTTTACGTTTGAAGTCTGTCCCGGCGGCTGTGACAGACAGTGTGAGGTCAGTCCTCACTGTCTGCCGCTGCCTTCGTGCTGCGATACACAGCCACGGCAGGCTGGTTGAGGCTGGCTAGTCTGTCTTGATAAGTGTCTCTAGTTTAGCGACCAATATCTCTTGACTGGTGCTGGATGTTCGGTAGCTGTTCGACGTTTTGTAGCTAACGCTACACCCAGACCGACTGTTGAACACCGTGCTCGGTCATTTATCAAGCTCCCTGCTCAGTAACGTTACTGCTGGAGACTGAGTAACGTTAGTTTCATTTCATTTGGTGTTTGTTGAAGTGGCGCAACAGTTTTAGCTTGGTGTTGTTGATAACTTGCCTTACCAGAAAGTCTAACGTTTTAAGAATTGTCAACTGAAAAAACACAGCAACTTCTGCTGCGTGTAAAGATGTTTCCAGAAAGTTTGTTTAGCTGTCAGGAAAAAAAAAAGAAACTGGCAAACCTTTTCTAGCTAAACTAGCCAGCAGCTGCCCACACATAACGTTAACAGCTAACGTTCCCGTTGGATATATAAGCCCGGTCTTCTCGATTACTTATTTTCTTCGGTTTTTAACTTCAAAGAAAGCGTTGCATTGGTTGAGTAATTAATGACAACATGGTGAGTAATTTGGAAAAGTACCCAGTATTCACGCGAAAGATGGCCATCTCCTTTCCCAACCCCCTCACTGCCATGGAAAGCTCATGTTCACTTGACAGCATTAGAAGTGCGTCAAAGTTATTTAACAGTGCAGTTAACGCATTTTCTTGTCAGCAGTAGTTTTAAAATCAATGAGAGGTTGATTTCAAGGATTGGTGTCTGAAATGGCTATTCTGCTGCTTCTTGTGTAGAGAGCTATACGTCTGATGTTGGCCATCTAACGTTTCAGCTTCTATAAATATTTGACAGGGAAAGCCTGGCAGGTCAGGATGAAAGGGCGTTACAGTATCTCCAGCTTCAGTGTCTGTGTACAGCAGGGCTGCGACTGATTAGTCGGAACAATAAAATTAGTAAGACGTAATTGGCTGAAAACTAGTTGTAGGAAGATTGTTGATTAAACCAATGCGTGACACACCGAACATATTGGGGCAATCCCTCAACTCTTTAAGATATTGTAATTGTAGCTACAGTAGTTGCACTGGCAACTCATTGAATCTCTAAGTGTTAAGGGCCCTTTTGTTCTTTTTAGATATGTAGTCCGTTTGGGTGATTGCACATTATTGCAATAAATACAAGTTGTGATGTTTGCTAAACTGTTTTGTGCTTTTGAAATGTCAGTAGAAAAGAAGTAATGTTATTGTCTGAAACATGCAGCATGTTGCATAGTGCTGCATCCAACTTGCTTTGCTGTTGATTCAGGATAGTTTTTTTTTTTTTTTCACTTTTTGACTTCTACCCCAGATTTAGCCTTGATTAGAAAATGCACAAACTTGGTATTTTATTTTAATGCAAAGTAGTTAAACTTTCTGTCAGCTTCCAGGGCTAATATCAAGGTAAAATTTTGGCACAGAAAAGCATATATAGTCACAATATTTACCACAGCCTTTCATTCATAGTGCTTGTAATTCAAAATAAGTTATTTGTCATAAGGAGGCATGACGGTACGTGTGATTTATCTCACGTATCTTTGGCTCTGTGGAGTTGATATTGGCAGGGTAGTAGAACGCTGCTTCACATTTTTAGCACCATTGTCGCACGTCCACAAAGTCATGCAATTTTATATTCAAAATATGTTAGGAATACACATTTTTAAGAATTGATTTGCACATCATAAACAGGGATTCTGTCTGCTGGGCTTATTGTTGGTGCACTTGGCTGATACGTGGATGACAAAACCGGCGAGTTGGAATTTTACGTTTTACATTTAAGATGCACCTTTTTATTGACAATTGCCTCTTGTACAGACTTGCGGATTAGCTCGCTACCCACTAAAGCTGTATTGCTCGCTGTATGCTTACCTTATCACCTTTTCCCTGTTATTTGAGTTAAACCCCTTACTCATAGTTTGAACAGATCTAGGCTATTAAATAATTCCAATGTTGACAGTGGTATAGCTGTGGGTGTTTGGTTTGTGGTGAAGGTTCAGAGCAGTAGGGTGAGATAAGCATAAACTGCACCATTTTTGTGGATGTTACACCTTAGCTGCCACGAATGCTATTTGTACGTAGGCGGTGTCCTGTGGTCAACAGTTTGGGAGATGGGATCTCAAATTTGGCACTTTTGATTTAGTCTATTTTAGTTAGCTATATGATACATTAATACAGACACATATGACCATACAGTGTGCTCTATCATCTCTTTTATCATTGAGGATCACACAGGCACATAAGCACTGCTAGCGTGTGACTGTTGACCGTTTTTGTTGCGGCCCAGTCTCTTCACACGCTCACAGATGACGAGCATACATCCAAGCACCCATCTGACACGCAGTAATCATGTGCATGTGCGCATTAAATTACTACACAAATGGGAGTCTCCTCAGTCAGCCACCCAGTTGACTGGTCGGAGCGCTGCATGTCGAAATTCAAGGACGATTAAAGCCCAACAATAAGGTGCAGATATATTAAAAACCCTCAACTAACACAGACCATATGTGCACAAACTCGGATTGATTTTTCTCACGTTAAAATGTGGTCAGATGTCTATCGGCTTTGTTACATGATGACATCAATACGAGCTTTCAGACTCTTTATTTGCTTGTGTCAATGTTTTTCTTTGTTTTCACATTAGGTCAGGAAATATCTACCCTAGGCTACCGGTAAATAAAAAAATAAATAAACTGGCTCAGTGTGAAAAATTCAAGCTATATGCAATGTTGTTGTTTCAAAGTTATTCAGACCAATTTAGGTCAGCCACTCCTGTGCCTTGGTAGAGAGAGTTAGCTTGTTTCTCTTACAGGAACACTTGTACGGGTTTGAATGTCGTTTTAATAATAAAAAAACCAACAATTAAGGGCTAGTTTTTAACACCACCAAAAAATCTTGAGCTTAAATTGCTTTCTGGTATCTTTTTAGGGGAGCTGAGCTCCTCCGGCTTCCTCATAATTAATGCAACTGGCTGGCACCCAACAGCAGGGGTGAGCTGGGAACTTGGTAAAGGAAGAGGAAGAGAGCAGAATAACACGCCTTCTCAATATAAAAGTTGTGTGAATTTTGTATTTATTTTGTATTTTTTTATTAAATGAAAGCTGGTAATGTTTATGACCCCAATTTGACTGGAAAATGTGTCAACACTGGCAGGCACCTGCTATTATAAGGAAGCTAAAATCCAAACCCAGGCTGTTCCCGGCATAATGGCATTGCTAATGAGTAGACCCTGGCTAGCAACAAACCTGTATACAGCTGGAACAGTTCAACTCTCAATTGTGCCATTGCAACGTCCCATCATTCCTCTACATTGCGGGAGAATAAGACTCTAAGCAAACCCATTCCTAAATGTTTGCCCAGATGCAAAGCTAATTCAGGTAAGCTTAAGTTTCTGTAAGTGTGTTGTGCAACAGCAGTCATCAAGTACCAGTAGTACAGTGTGTTATTGACTGCTTCCTGTATGAGACGTGACTGTCAGCTGGTTCCTCTGTTGGTCCGTCTGAGGACAGTGAACTCGAGCTCCTGCTGTGGGACTGGCAGCCCAGAGACGTACTTTTTCTTCTTTTTTATTATTATTTTTTTTTTTTAAACCAGCAAGAGCTGAGCAAGGAAATGAGTAAGGCTACTTGAACGTCACCAAGCTGAAGGTCATGGAGAGTACAGAAAAAAAAAAGTAGAATTATGTCTCTGGATAGCCTAACTGTTGTTACAGCACCGTATTGGAAAACACATGTTTAAACCATTTGCTTCAGTAGTACTCAGTTTTAATTTTCCTTATTGCGTGTTTCAAAATTTACAAAATAGAAAGCTCACAGAAATAAAAGCTTAAGCCTTGAACTAAAATACTAAGCTAAAATATAAAATGAAAATTCATAGGCAGTCCAGGAAAGGTTGCATATGAAGTGACAATAAATCGTGTGTGCTGGCACTGGAGTGTTATTACACTGGTGAGAGATGAGTAGTCCCATTTGAATGATAACTTTTCCTGTTGGCCAAGTCACACCTTTTTGTGTTGTGGGGAGTGAATGTATTGGTGACTATAAACTGGGATTATGAATTTACATTCCTAAGGACACACCTCATAGTAGTGGCACCCATCTCGTGGTTGGCAATTTTATTCTGTGTTGGATTTATAGGTCAAGTCCTGGAATGAATATAATGATGCAGTTCATGATGTATCCCTTGATTTCAGTATTTTTGACAATAAGCTGTTAAAATAAAACCTGATGGTTTGGTGATGGACGAGATGCCTGCAGTGGTAGGTAGTCCAGGGAAACGAGGCAACCATAAACATGTCACGCCTGTCAAATTATGTTGGGGCAACACAAGAATAGAGAATTGTTGAGTCGCTCCGAAGCGTTTTTCAGGAAACTCCGTTTGCGTTTATGGGAATGAAATGTGAAATATGTGGTATGGCATTGAACTGCGTCTCTATGTGTGGGGGGGGCATCCTCAGTATTGCTGGATGAGCTTTCCACGTTGTCATCACAGAAAAGAGGGACTGATGGCATTATGAGTGGCTCCTCTTATTTACACACCTTGCACTCTGGTTTCTTCACCAGATAAATGTGTTTCATTACTGGAATGTGTCTGTTTTCATGGATCAAACGTTTTTATTAAAGGTCTTTGTGCAGATAATCCATCCTCAGTTAGGTGCTTGTGTAGACACGCTAGGGCTGGGCGATATGGAGATAATCAAATATCACGATATTTTTGACCAAATGCCTCGATATCGATCCCGCCACGATATTGTAGGGTTGACTATTATTTCACAAAATATTTACACAATGAGATTTTTGATAAATAATCATCAGTAATGTGGATATAATGACTAAGTGGGTAAAGGCAAATAATAGAGCAGTTACAACAGTCTGGTAAGTTCAGAAAATGACATCACTTCACTGTAATGCAGCCTTTTAAAACACTTATGTCATATGACGATATCTAAAATCTAAGACGATATCTAGTCTCCTATCACGATATTGATATAATATCGATATATTGCCCAGCTCCATGACACGCTATAGGCTTCACTATGGAGGTCAGTTTACACCAAGTCAGTTTGGTTCTTGTGCTTTGCTGCAATCCACCTCCTGTGTCGACCCCTATTGGAGTGGTATGGGGAGTAATGGAGACCGGGAGGGGATTTTGTTGCTCGACGCTGGTCAGCCTGTGCCAGTGCTTTGGTTATTTAAGGAATGCTGACTCCCCCGTTTCAGCAGATCATGGGACTCTGCAAGAGATGACCATAACCACTAAGGCCAAATATGACTCTAAATGTCATGGTGTTGGTTTGTCCTGTGGCAGGGTTTGCCACAAGTGACCATGTCAACCTGATGTCACTGCACACAGGACAGCCTCTCTGACCTGCTGTGTCTTTTCCAATCAGCCAGTCAATGCAGCAGGCTTCGTGGGAAACTTGGCCAAGTTATGCAATTAGTAGAATCCTTGAAAGATTTTTGGAAAAGTCATAGGGTTTTGTTATGTTTAATGAAATTTCATTTTTACAGTGATCTTCTGTGGATAGCCTTCCACATAATGTAACAGAACGCCTAAACTATTTTCTGTTGATGTAATGTAGCTTTATGCGTTGATGAGTGACGTTTTGTTTACCATCATGTACGTTTTTTGTTTTTTTGTTTTTTTTCTCCCCACGTTTCGTCTCTCCCTCCATGTATGCCGGATAGCTGAAATTATATTTGACTAGAGTTTGCATCTAATGGCTTTCCAATGACCAATACAATTTGACCAATACAAATTGTCATGAAATATTATGTAGGCTACATATTACTAAACAGTGTTTTTCAGATGTACATGTAAGTATTGTATGCACATAGCCTTCATCACTTTAAGGATGTTATATCACTTAGTAGGGGAGTACCAATAATACATAAATGCCCAGACTTGTGTCTGGGCATTTATTTCTTTATGTCTGAAAGGTTGCTGAATCAATTCAGCAAACTTGAATTAGGCGAAACCTTGAAGGAATCTGTACTAAGTCAATGTCTGCTTCTCAGTATATGAAAAGACTGATTATGAAAGAAGATTCCTCCTTTTTATTTTCTAATGCAATTCAATCTCTCCTTTTGTAGTTGTTGTCTGACCCTTCCTTTTTACATGGTAATCCCATTTAAGAAAACTACATTTCCCATGTCCAGCCTACGAGAGAACCTACCATACACCTAAAGATGGCGGATATAACCATCAGTTATCAGTAGCTTCATTTAGTAGGAAAGCTTGATAGCGTATGGCATGCTGCAAAAAAAGGCAAAGTCCTGCACAGAAATATTTAGGTAGCAGTGCTAAGGTAATGAGCCAGAGATCCCACTGACTCTGAACAACCGTGCTTCCCTTCTCAAAGTGTCTGTCTTTACTAGTGTTAGATGCCTTTCCTTAATGTCAGATACCTTTAATATAAACTAATAAATAGATTGTTGGAATGTTAAATATAATCTAAAAAAACAACCTTTTTTGCCATTAGTGGAACTTTTCGCCCCGTCAGGACACGTCTACAATACCCCATTGAGTTTTAAGATTGTTTAAGAAGAAGTTTATGACAAATTTATAGGGACTTTGCTGATTTTAATCCAGCTCTGTATCATCATCGTGTGGGCAGTGTGTTTAGATTAATGGCGTGTGGAGATCCGCCGCGAAACGATGCAATTTTTGGCAGACCTCAGCTGATCTGCTTTGCTGAGAGCTTCGTGCACTGCGGCCACAGATGAAAGCCACACATGGTTCATTTAAACACGCTGCCAAGACACAGAGCTGGATTTAAATCGACAAAATATCTCTTTTAGATTAGTGAAATTGCTGTTTTCCCCCTTGCTTTAGGCTTTTTGATTGCTTTCTGTGAATGTCTGCCGAGTCATCACTTTCCCATCACAAGGCCACAGATTACTAGAAGAAGACAGCTGTTTGAAGAACTTTTATTAAGATCTAAAAGGAGTTTTAAGTTCAGTGGTGGGGAGGAGGTGATGCTCACTTTAGTTTTCTGCTAAATGTCTCTTTTGTGAGGAGGGTGCTGGTATACATTGATACCACATTGACGCAATACCCAAGTAAATGTAAAGTTTTTATATTGCGCTTTTCTAGTCTTAACGACTACTCAAAGCGCTTTAACATAGTACAGGAACCATTCACACGCATTCATACACTGTGGCCGAGGCTGCTGTACCACACACATACAAACATGGGGGAGGGGGGGGAAATCCATCCATGCTGTTTTGAGTGAGATACGGGTTTCTGAATGTGTCCTGCCTTCAGTCTCCAGGTGAGCTGTTCAAAATCTGCAAGGCTTTCTACGTCACTAGCTGAAATAAGGGGGCTGACCACTAGCATGCTAGCGCTAGCATGTTAGCGGTTAGCCCCCTCATTCTCAATGGCAAAACACTGCTACAACACACACTAGTTCACCATAATCTACAAAAGAACTACTTACATGTCCCTGTTCTGCAGGTATTCCACGCAAAGTTGGAAGTGCGCCCTCATTTAGGCCTGGTTTACATGATGACGCTCGCGGGTGAAAAATGCAAAAAATATTTTATCAGATGCGCCTTTCGTTTATACGGCGACGGCGTTTTTGGGGCTTAAAAACGCAAAAAAGTGAAACCACCCTCCAGAGTGGAAATCTTGAAAAACGCTCCACCGTCGTGTTACCGTCTAAAGGGTAAAAAAATAAATGTTTTTAGACAGCGGTGTGGAGAGAGACGAGAAAAAGGCTTCCAGGTAGTCTGTTGTTATGGAGTAGGCTACAGAAATTATAGGCTCCGGTTATCTAAAAGATTTTCAATGAAATGGCTCAATATTGAAATGATTTCGACAATGTGGATAAGGTTGTTATAGTTTGATGGCCACATGTAGGCTATTCATTTGAGCCACAGTAGGCTACAACGTTGCGGAGAAAGCGAGCGAGTGGCAGCGGGCAGAGGATTGTCTGCTTCAGCCTCCTCTGCCCGCTGCCTCTCGCTCTCAAGCAGCGGCTGAAGGGCTGCAAGGCTCAGGATATTGGTAGTGCTCCCGTGGGTGCTGTGCTGTGGCTTATCTCGGTCGACTGTGCCGGTCATCGTCAGACAAACCTGCAACTCCACCTCCTCGTCTTTCCAGACAAGCTTTTGTTGTTCGCTTTGCCATGTTTTGGTTTTGCGCTACTAGGGAGAGAAGTAGAAGGAAGGTTCTACGCAGGCACGCGGCCTTGGTGGTTTTGTGTGGCAGTGCCACCTAGCCGCCTGGCGTGCATACTACATCGAATTTCACACACTTTTGCGTCACCATATGCACGCAGATTTCCCCCCTAAAACTCTCGTCTAAACCCAGAATAAAAAGTGAGAACG
This sequence comes from Perca fluviatilis, assembly GCF_010015445.1. Taxonomy (NCBI): domain Eukaryota; kingdom Metazoa; phylum Chordata; class Actinopteri; order Perciformes; family Percidae; genus Perca; species Perca fluviatilis. The sequence goes on from NC_053120.1 coordinate 25,960,512, forward strand.
CAACGCCTCTTTTGCGTTTTCTCTTCAGATCATTTCCGTCTAAACATAGCCTTAGAAGAAGTCTCCCGGCTTATCCTGCCTTGTAACTGAGTGAATTTAGAGAAACTGCTAGCTAGCTGATGTGATCCTTACCTAGCTACTGCACATGTGCGACTGCCAACACAGATTGTACAGAAGTGCGATGCCTCACTCTGTAGCTAAAACGGAGACCTGAACACACAGGGTGAAAAGAGGATCTGCAGCAATGTGCAGTACAACAAACATGGTGTTTTTTTTGAAAATTAAACCATGTAAACCTATTCTGGTACAACCTCAAAATACAATTATGAACCTGAAAATGAGCATAATATGGGCGCTTTAAAGTTGAGATAGTGTTATGTGCGTATAGTGAGCGTGTCAGACTCTACATTTACTGATCCTATCCCAAACAAGAAATGGTGCACACCGCCATATGAAATTTGCGGACCCATTTCAAGCACCAGATCAAAGGTAGCTCAGACAGCATTCAGGAGATGGAGAACAAGCAGTAAAGAGCCGTTTAGAGCAAATACACCAATAAGTAGATCCAATTAAGCCTATGTGCTAGTGTGTTTCTTCAGACACTCATTTGAAGCTTTTGTGTCAAAGATATTTTAAAGGAGTAGACTAGTACACCACATTTTTACACAGGACATACTCAGCAATGATGCATGCACATTGCGAATTAAAAGTAGGGACACCCAGTACCATTTCAGCCTTGCAGAGTGGCACCAAGTGCTCTTTCTACCTCTGAAATCCTAGACAGGTGGAACATCTCATCAGTGTGCCAGTGATGCAACTAAACACCTGACAATTTGGGTGCCACAGCCATACCCATAGGGATTTAGACATGGCTATTCCTGTGTGCATCTACTACAAAACAAATAAATCATTTGGCACTGCAGCCTGAGAGACAAGAGTAGAAAGTTCTGCTCTGCGTGAGTGCGTGCGTGTATGTGTGTGTGTACTTGGTCTATACCTGGTAATTTTCCATGAATTGTGCCCAGTTTCTTGTATAAACAAACTCCTAGCTTGTATATTTTGCATTTTGAAAAGTAAATTGAAACCCTGCTAACACATTATTGTCTTGTCATGTATTGTTAATGGGCCAGTTGAAAGCCTTGGGCTTGTTTTGAGCATGTTTTCAGGGGGATTATGCAGTCCCTCCAGGATTTCGCAGCCCTTTTTTGAGATTGTTGCGGTCCAAAATGCCAGATTTTTGCGGGAGCTTTTGTAAAAGATTGTGATAGAAGTTGCAATGAAGTTGCGGGAGACAACTTTTTTTATTTTTGTTTATTTTTTTATTTTTAAATAACTTGTTTTTCGGGGAGAATAAAACTACTCTGGGCTGAGTTTTACTAGTAACCTTACCAAGAAGGTTCAGGATGCTGCAAATGTTGGCATAAGATGAAAATGTAATTTATTGAATGAAGCAAATTTCAACATAATGTGTCAGTGGCTTGTTGATCTTTACATTGTTGGTTAATTTCCTAACCTGGCCTGGGACACATTCATACGGTTTGATAAAGTACTTATTGGACTTTAACCTATCATTGCACTTACAATAACGAGCGTAGCTGTCCTCAATTTAGATCATCGTGTCGTGTCCTCTCCGGTTTTTCCTGTATCGACCGTGTATGTGTGTGTGTGTGCGTGCGTCAGCAGCGGGGGGGAACTGTATGTGCAGCAGCCCCGCTGCAGACAGCCGACAGGTTTGAAAGAACAGCAGCTTTCAGCGACTTTAGAGTGAAAAATCGTTAGTGTACATTGATGTTAAAATGTATACAGGTTGGCAGGACAGTCTGAAATGTTTTGTGCGGTCTTTGGCTGTACGTTTTGTTGGTAAATGTGAGATGTTTGAGACTCGTCTTCATATCGGAATTTCGGAAACGAGCTCTCTCTCTCTTATTCCCACTTGGTCAGTGGCACTCAGTCACATTATACTGACGTAAAGTCTGGCACGTGGGACTGCTGGGATTGGTTGAAGTCGTGGGAAACTCCGGTTATTGGTCAAATTTGCGGAGAAGTTGCAGTGATTGGTCAAAATTGCGAGTCGCGCCAAATTCAAGGTGATTGGTTGAATTGGCGCGATCGCGAAATCCTGGAGGGATGGATTATGGCGAAACTGGCAAATCTTATTCCCGATAAAACTTGCTGGTCTAATGTTGGATATAATTTGTGGGGCTGATGTTGGGCCATGAAGTGTACATGCTGATTTTAAAAGGAGCTTTTCATGTGAAATTGTGACAACTAATAAGTTGTAGGGCCCTATTTTAACGATCTAATCGTACAGCGTGAAGTGCCTGGGGCAGGTGCGTTTAGGGCGTGTGGGTGGGTGGCATAGTATAGTGTGCACGAGCCTAGGCACATTTTACTAATTCTATATTGAAATAACAATAAAATGCTGCGTTATTGACTTTAGACCATGTTTTTGTTGGTCAATGGCACGATCACTTCCTGCTGCCTCAAGATAGCAATACGCCAAGAATGCACCAGAACACACCTCCCTGTAAGACCATCACGCCCATGGGCGCAGGTGCATTTGCTATTTAAATGACGTGGGTGCTGGACGGGAAATTTACAACTGCGTCGGTTTTAAACTAGCAAAGACACTTGCGTCGGGCTTTGCGCTGCGCCTGGTGCAAGATAGGGCCCACAGATTCTAACAGCAGTTTATAGTTAAAATGTGAAAGCCAGGCACACAATTTCTTTTGCTGAGGTCCATGTTGCTGTAATTTTTATCGGCATTTGCTTTAATACTACAAAGAAATGTAAATCGCAACAGGAGTAGGTAAACACTTTACAGCTAGAGTAGGTCTAGACCACACTCTATGATTTACAAAGACCCAACAATTTCCCCCTTGAACAACATTGTCATCAGTTCAGTTTTATCACACAGGCTGCTTGGCTGCAAGTCCATGCTATGTCCAGCTGATCCCCGTACTTTTGCTGGTTGGCAGCGTATGAGAACATCCGCAGCCTTGTCATCGACCCATGGTCAGGACCCGTACTCTGTCCCTAAGGTTAGCTCTGTGGAACGTTCTGGGCTCAGGTCCCAGAGAATAGTGACATGTCAGCAGCCCATTCAAACGAACAGGCTGAGGGTAGCACTATGTTAGCACTGCTGGGATGGGGGAGGGGGCAGAGGGTGGGAGTGCTAAAATGGGTGCTGTGGTAAACATTGCAAGGGTATACCAGAAAGCGTAGCTCTATGAAAGGTGTGGTGCTCCTAGATAGGCTCTGAGTGTTCAGAGCTCAGGACAAAGTTAAACAATATTATACTGTTGGCAAGGTAAATGAGAATGTGATGTTCTTCTTTTGTATGAATCTAGGCCTAATTTGATTTGTTTAGGGTATGCAAGGTAAATTGCTATTCCAAAGTTCACGGTCTTCAATCTCTACCATGCACAACATGGTAGTCCGCAGGCCCGTAGACAGGGGGGTGGTTTGGGTGGTTCGAAAGACGCTGTCTGTGCTGTCCTGCCCATCGAGATCAACTTGGGGTTCAGTGTCTTGCTCAAGGACACGCAACATGAGGACAGGAGGAGCTGGGGATCAAAACGCTACCTTGTGATTTTTAAAGATGACCCGCTCTGTCTCCTGAGTACAGCTGGAGCTGATGGGAATGATGCCATTAGTTTGGCAGGTATTTAGTCAAAAAGTGTTGGGACTATTAAGTTTTGATCTCATTATGGTGCAGAGGTAAAGTTAGATGTTCATGTTCACTTCCTACAATTGTCCTCATACTTCACTTGTCTCCTTGTTTGTAGCAATTCCTTAAATAAATAAAAAAAAAAAAGTTTCTGAAAACAAATTCTATTCAGCACTATGAGTTCAACATCCTAAAAACAGCTGCTTGTGTGTGTGTGTGTGTGTGTGTGTGTGTGTGTGTGTGTGTGTGTGTGTGTGTGTGTGTGTGTGTGTGTGTGTGTGTGTGTGTGTGTGTGTGTGTGTGTGTGTGTGTGTGTGTGTGTGTGTGTGTGTGTGTGTGTGTGTGTGTGTGTGTGTGTGTGTGTGTGTGTGTGTGTGTGTGTGTGTGTGTGTGTGTGTGTGTGTGTGTGTGTGTGTGTGTGTGTGTGTGTGTGTGTGTGTGTGTGTGTGTGTGTGTGTGTGTGTCTGATGACTGACTGTTGACTGACTGACTGACTGACTGACTGACTGACTGACTGACTGACTGACTGACTGACTGACTGACTGACTGACTGACTGACTGACTGACTGACTGACTGACTGACTGACTGACTGACTGTTGCGTCTTAGCATCAGCACATTAGCATGGCAACAACTTCCCACCAAAAGAATTCTGCATCATCGCTCGTCTTTCTCTAGAATATATCTTAGGAAACGAAAGTGCTTCTGTCTTTTGATTTGCTTAATTTGAAATGGAGACTCTGAAACTGAATGTGGCGTTATTGGAAATCAAATGCTAAACCGATCTCATAGGGTAACCCCCCCGGCGCGGTGGACCTGATACTGAAACAGCTGAATACAACTGAAAGAGAAGTTGAAACCCTGTTCAGCCCTTCCTCTTTTCTTGCGTCTCTAAACCTGACTCTGCTGATTGTAATTTATTATATTTAAAAAGTAGGGGTGTGCAAAAGAATCGATTCACATTCGTATCGCGATTCAAGCTTTCAAAATCGATTCATAGAATTCCAAAAATTTTATTGTATGTCTACGGCAGTCACATGGGAAAAGTAACTACATTTAACATGCTGTGAATCGTTTTTTGAATCGAGGATAGTTTTTGAATCGCAAATCAATTCAAAAATCGATATCGAATCGTGACATTTTCTGAATCCTGCACCCCTATTAAAAAGGATATTACCTTGCAAATTTACTATCAACAGTATTAAAAGTGTTTTTTCATGTTTTTATTGTTTTACAACTTTCAGTGACACTGGATAAGAGTTATTGTACATTTAAAATGTTCCACTTAATGGGTACATTGATGGCAATTTTATTTTAAATTTAACCTAACTGGAGAACACCTTTTACCAAACACTATTTTTTTTTTCTCTCTTTTTCTTTCTTCTTTAATTTAAGCATTTCTCATAGGTGTTACAAATCTGTATACATTTTAAGTAAAGAAAGTAACCACTGAACCAGAACTAGCCTTGGATTTTGATAAATGACAATAGGAAATTGGTCTTGGTAGTAAAGTCGTCCGAGTGTACGCAGCACTAAATTGTGGGACTATTTGTTTCCCTGATGTGAAATCCACTAATGCCAACTTGAAATTGTAACACCATAGCTTTGAATAGGAAATGCTATTAAAATTGTGGTTTCTCTGTTTTTCACATTTCTTGAAATGTGTTGAACCGGTTTCATGTTGGAGCTCGATGCACAGTCAAAGTACAGCTGCTCTTCTTTCCACTAGTTGAAAACAAAGAAAAAAGATGATTATTTATGAACTGATATTGCAGTACTTGGTGCATGCCTAATGTAATGCTTTCAGCAATTATTTGTACTTCCGTTGTCATTATTTATTTTTATTTTTTTTATATCTTATTCAGTGCTCCTACTTAAACCTGTATATTAATGGCAACCTGAAAGATCTTTTGTCTTTGTTTTGTTTACCATGGAGATTATTTCTCAAAGCTGTTGTTTCTTTTTATAGGTCCTGTCATCACGGCCATTGATCAGATTTAATGGAAACCAAGGGGTAAGAACATTTTTCTCTCTCTCTCTCCCCCCCCCCTCACTGTCTGTTCTAATCCAGTGCATAAAGTTTTGTTTTCAGAATTCAGGTGTCAACACAGACATTTCTTTCTAGAAAACATTTTGAAGCTCAAACTCCAACTGACACACACTTTTTCAAACCAGACGTTGACACGTCAGTGCCATGTCCTTAATTGACCATAAAGAAAGTTGCTGGCAGAGCTGCTCTGAATTGATTGATGTACTTTTTGCCATATGTGTCGTGTGCTATGTTAACATTGCTTGATCTCAATACACTACTCTCACTGGGACCTGATCAGGCAAATGTTTCCCTGCCTCTCTTGCTACTGGCCACAGTATTTAGGTTATTTTGCTTTGGCTCCGAAACGTGCCAAAATGGCCCTGGGCCCCTCAGAATACTCTGAAACCTCCTTTTTTAAAATGTCCCATTCGCTGCCTTGTTTTTCATAACTTCTCACCTGCTCGGTCAGTCTATCCTTCCCATGTAACCATGTTCCTGTTTCTTTCGTAGTAGTAGGAACTTTTGGCTGATGAAACTTGATCTTCATGCATTAGCCTCTCTGAGACCTCTCTTGGATCCTGTAGAGTGATTTGAGGGACTGATGCTTTTCAAATTATCTCTTCGAAATTGGATCAGCTCAAAGCTCTCTGTTGCTGATAACTTGTTGGTGGCCCCCTGTCTTGTGCCAACCATTTGTACTATTACCAATAATAACTTTATTAATTAATTAATGCAAGGAAAAGCAATGGGAGAACAGCTGAGGAAACAAAGCCGGCTTGAGACAGAGCAGACTGAAAGCTGTAGGCGTTTGTACCTGCTAATATTCACCACTACAGCAAAGCTAAAGTTAACCTCCGCCTGCCTTGCCTCTGTGGTGCAATAGAGGCCAGTCAATAAATGCACAAGATATGCTAAGTGAAGGAAAGAAACAAGTAGCAATGCAATAGATTGTGTAATCGTTTTTATGTCCTAGAAGAATTTGTTAAAAAACGTGCCTCCGTTTTGCAATTGGTACCTGCTGGTTGTTTAAGATGATCACAAAACCCAGACTAGGGCGCCAGCACACTCTATATAAGCAATTAATTGTCCCCATGAAGACAAACCTCCTCATGCTCACAAACCTTCTCTGCACAAGCCACTGCTTCCTGCACGGGCAAAAGGCAGTGTTTGCATGCGAGAGCCTGCCCAGTCTGACACTCTATGTGCACTTCTGTGCTGGCAGGGTTCAGTTTGGTTTGACATCCAAGGAGCTGGTTCATTTAGTGATTTGCCTCCTGTCCAAATATTTTATTGGCTATCCATCTTTGTCCAAAAACGTTGTCCTAATAGGCTGTTTTGTGGGCATTACCATGGTCACAATGCCTCCAATAGCAGGATTCCAGTATCTCTATTCTATGTTTTAACATCTATCTTATTCCTCCCTTCCTACAGGTTCACTTTGAACTCTGCCCCATAGTCTGCACCCTTTGCCTTTGTCTTATGTGAACGGTTTGACACTTATGTTAACTTAGGTCATTAAATGTTATATAAAACGGTTGGCACCATATGGACAACTGCAGGTTGAATGTGTGTCCTTGGTATAGACTTGTAATTAATTAATTATTAACCAATGACTGCCTACTACACTCGTCAGCATCTAAACTTCTGCAAATGTCTACATTTCCTGAGGGGGACCATTGTATTGTTTACCCCAAAGTGCTTCCTCATGAAGCCCTAGAGCTGCCGCATCCCCATATCTCAGCGATGACTTGGGGAAAATGTTATTACTCAATAACATGATGACTGAAACTGTAAAAAGAGTTTTCTCGTAAGAATAGCGGAACATACTCTGTTTTTTTGTTGTATGATTACGCAGCAAAGACATTACATGGAAGTTAGCCCATTGCTGAATGAGGCTCTCCCCTCATTCAGCATTGAATACAGTGTGCAAATTCCCACTCAATGAAAAGGTTAAACGTTGGGAATGCAGGAGTTGATAACTAGAACAGTGGCTTGTTTACTTTGTGACCTACAGGTACATAAGCAATTTACTCCTAAGGTTGACACTCGTGTCTAAGGCACAAACGAGCAAAATCTGCTCACAGACAGCTGCACTCACATTATAGCACAACACCTCATTCTGTCCATGCTGCAGTGAAATACAAACACAACATATGTTGTTACATTTATTTTTAAGGCTAGATGTGTTGCTTAGGGAATCCACTGCATGCTTTCCAAACTCATCGATACACCCCAGGTAGCAGCAGCTTAGCAAATTTGTTGAACTCATTTGGTGTGCATGTTGTCTGACATTTTATGATTATTGGTGTAGCTCAGGTCTGTGTGTTCTATGTGTTCTGTGGGTCTATAATTTCTACATTTACGATAGTCATTATTTAGGCACCCTCTAGGAGTCTTGATAATTTGATTCTGCCGTCCTGTAGTCAATATTTATGTGTAAAATTGGGAGCTGTGCAGTGCAGAACACTGCAATCCTGCATAGAGCCAGACTCCCTTTTTATACTCTTACTATAAGTTATGCTATATCACCAAGTAAAATCAAATTTTCTAATTATACATCATATATCTCCTTTTTAGCAGTAATTGGAATGTGTTGACAACACACATGTATGCATGCAATACAGGCATATGTGAAGTCATGTTTGTCAATTGCAGATTAGATGGTAGGCCTGGTGTTTTTTGGCTGAAAAAGTAAAGTAAGGCATGCATTTTACTGATACAGCAAAGAGCAAACTCCACCATGGAGGAAAATCTGTTACTGTTGAGATCAGAATGCTAGTCAGGAGTGTGAAAGTGGCTAAATTACAGAGCAAATGGCCTGGCTGTCACGATGAGATCCCATATTCATTCATCTGGTACAGCTCTCTCTGAGCTCTGACAAAGTGAGCACACACATAACAAGTTTCTTTCATCATTTAGAAAGGAAAACATTTCAAGACCTAAAAAAACAGACCGAAAATGCAAGGGGTTTTTCCAGAAAGGTTTGGGTTCAGATTTTAAGACTACATTTATGTGTGCTGTATTCAACATGTAGGACACAGGAATACCTCAACATTGTCGATGAAGCCTGTATGCACTCTTTGCTGTCGTTTCTCCTGCACATTTCATTCTGGCTGTTTAAGTGGCTTCAAGCTTTCTGTCATTATGTACAGCATGTATTTCTGCGTGTGGGCCAGCGTTGTGTCATGATGTGGCTAAATATCCATCATAGATTTTGCGATGTATCCACCAGCACCATTGGCGCTAGTCAACACAGCTGTGTCGCCCATTTAGTTTCCTCTTTATCTTTCATTTTTTTTCTTTTTGTCCTCCACAAGCCAAAGACCACAGACTGACCACACCGGCTCAAAGCTAAACTTTTAAGTGCCAGCTACAATTTTAATCAGAATTCATATTCTGAACATATGTAAAGAAATTTGCGCTGGCATTGGCTTGTTTGTTTTTTCTTTCCAAAATAAATTTGGGATTATAAATGCTAACTGCTGCTGACTAGTTATGTTATGCAGGAAGAGAAGAGTCAGCTGGTCGTCACAATCTTTACGGTTTGTTCTGCTTTTTAACTGAAAAAAATGAGGCCACATGAGCAAAGCACTTGGAGCAATCAGCACTTTCCAACATCTTTGATGTCCTCTTTGTGTCAGGCCTCTATCTCTAGCTGTGTTCGAAACCGTTCCCTATCACGGAAATAGCGCACTATATAGTGTGTTCGCCATTTTGTAGTGGTGTTCGAATTCTCCGGTTAATTTCATTCACTATATGTAGCTGTATGTACACTGCTAATTTGAGTGTACATACGATGAAGCTTTGATAAACACTTCAACTAATGCTGTTGCATGCAAGGTTTTTAATTTGCGAGTTAAACAGATTTTAACATAGGGGGTTTTAGTTCTTCCTAAGAGGGGAAAAGCAGTTTTTACAAAAGAATGTAAGCTTAAAGTTACTGCATCCACAGTTAGATTATCCCCGTTGTGTATCAGTCAAACCCCTTGAGATGCACCATCTCGTTTTTTGAAGAGGGTTCACAAACACAAACACGTGGACATAACATTTCAAGCATCAAAATTGAACACACGTTACATCTCACACATCACATCAGAACTTACCTTTTTATATACATATAACTTGCCATTAAATAGCTTGCAGCAAGAGCAATTCTCAAAGTGCACAAATACTGCTGTGTAGTCTAGATGCATAGTAAATACAAACTAGAAAAAAAAACACTCTCTAAAGACAAAGTGTCAGCTTTCACCTGATGACCCATTTTCATTAGAAACTGTACTTTTTCACGCATGAGTAAAAATGAGTGTATGCACATTGTGATTTGTGACGATTTGGCCTCTGGGGGCAACAGCCAATATTTTTCGGGTTCCGGTGTAGCCAGCGGATATCTGGAAAACTGATATCCGGGCCAAGACTTCCTCTTCCGTGCGCTGCTCATTGGTTACAGTCCGAGTCAATTCTTCTTGTAGGTGTTTTGATCCAGTCGACATTTAGGCTATCTCTATAAACGGACCTCTGCATATGAATGCAGATAAATCTTTTTTTATTTATTTTTCTTTTTTTTTAAATAAGCAAATTTGTCAACAGACAATAGCCGATGGGTTCTGAGATTCATCAACAGTCTTTTGGCGTAGGAGGGTCTTCATCCTGTGTTAGTTATTGTTAGGTAATTATCATAATGATGGTAATAAAAGGTAAAACTAATACTATAATAGTTGTATTTTCAAATTGTATCAGTTATTAATTAATCTGTATGAGGTAGACTGCAGCAGAGGCAGTGTGTGTGTTATGTTATACTGAAGCACTATGGATAACTGAGAGCACAGGTCTTCCAGGAGGGCAAATATAGGACATTGTATTTATTTATAGTCGGCCACCTGCAGCCTTCACGTGTTGGGACATTTGGTAAACCGAACAGAGCTGCCTACAGTCTGACCGCATATCAGTCCCAGCACTGGCGAAGAAGCCAGGCTGAGCCTCTATTCTAGGTTAGGTTAGGTTAGGTCAGCGGCAATGAGCTGCTCACTGGTCAAGAGGATCTTTACTGGGGATCCAAAACCATCTAATACATCCATCTTTTGTTACCATGGCGCAGTCTGATGCCCAGTCCTTGTGACACCACTTGAATTCATGCTCATGAAAACTGAGCTGAGAAAGTCGTCAGCCTGCCACGCCCTCCTGGAAACCTTACCTGGCTGGCCTTGCCATTAGTCTTAAACTACTTTCAACTGGTGTTTTCTCTTCAGGACTTGTCAAATGCATGCATATGACTACACATCTTAATGATAGGGTGAGGTGGAATCAGGTAGACTCAAGTAGCAAGGCTATTTTTTAGTGTCTCCCTCTCTCTTTCACATTTCTCTCGAAGAAGATTACTGAAATGCCTTATTTGCACTGCATTAACATGTTAACCATTTTCATCCAATGCCTAAGTGCAAACTGTATTTTATCAGCATCTGCATCCCAGTAATCACTTGTCTAATTATTTGCTCCATGTAAACAAATTGTCCAGCAGCTGTCTGATTAAAGGTCAGTTGACAGTGGTTAACTCCACTTCCTCTTAAGTCTCTTGTTTTTAAAAAAAAAAAAAAAAAAAAAAAAGGCAATTCTGGGGGTGGAACAAAAGTGCATAACTGTGTCAAAGACCAGACACTACAGAAATACCCATCATAGTTCTACTGCTGTAGTAATTTACCTGCGGTTCCTCCAATCCCACGTTGGGAACGCAATTAGGATCCTTCTTCAGTGAACAGACCATCCTAGTAGAAATAAGCTGGAGGAACGCAAGGCAGTGGATTTTTAGGATTTATTTCTTCTTCTTTTTTTGTTTTTAAGCCAGCAAGAAAATGCCTGGTGCTCACTCACAGCTTTGCCTAGTCAGAGCCAGGTTTTTAAGGAAAAGAGCACTGGCATTTGTTTATAATACTGAATACATCAAAAATAAAAATGGTGTCCAAGTCTACGGATTTTAACGCTATGAGGCCTTATACCAAATAATTAAGAACAGGGATATCTCATGTTGATTTCATATGTTCATGTATTTCTTCTTTGTCTTCAACAGAAAATTTCAATACCACGGTCAGAAAATTCCAGTGAACTGCAAACGTTTACTTTCTATCTGTCAAATGTGGGCAGAGATAACCCCCAGGGCAGCTTCGACTGCATCCAGCAGTACATCACCAGGTGAAAGCAAACACTGAATCGCACCCACTTCCTCTCCTCTTTTTATCAAACTAGTGCATTGCCCGTTTGGAGCGTGTGCCTGTTCGGAATGGCCCAGTTGCTTGGTTCCCAGTATTTATTTATTTTTCTTTATTGTGTAAATGATCACAAACGTGACAGAAAATAGAGTTCTAAAACACTTGGTTCCTAGTATTGCTGCTTTCAGCATTGTTGGGTGGCGTGCCCGTTCAAAGCGTTCTCGAGAATCACTCCTCCAATGGTAGAAGGTAAATGTGCTGCATTTTATATAGCGCCTTTCTACCTTAGCGGACAAAGCGCTTTACAATTTGCCTCTCATTCACCCATTCACATACAGTGATGGTGGCGGCGCTTCCATGCAAGGCGCTGGCCAATCCCTTTTGCGGCCACCACAGTCAGGCGCGTCATGTAGTAGGCCAGCGCCTTGCATTGTGCGTAGGCTCGCTGCTGCTCTTCAGTCAGAAGTGACAGAGATAGGGCACTGTGGCGGCCGCAAGAGAGAAAGACCTCATGCTCGCCAGACAATACTGGCGAGTGTCTTCTAGAGAAAGTCACTAGATTTGTCGGTAGTCCCTTTTTTAAAAAGTTGCTAAGGGGGTCTGTGAAGTTGCTAAATCTCGCAACAAAGTCGCAAAGTACAGAGGCTCGTACAACAGCGTGCCGGATGACATTTGAAAGACACACACGGAGGTTTCTTGATTTTATAGTTAGTTAGATGTGCAACTAATTCTTCTTTTGCAGTAACCGATTTAGTTGTTGGGAGCATTTGAATCAAGAGTGTTTGGACCAAGTTACCTAATGAGTGTTTCCAGGTAGGCAATCTGTTTGTTTAACATAGTTAGGATCTGAGGTGAATAAACAATCCTCTGACGCTCTGATGAACACAATCAGGACTTTGGCTCCAAGTAGCAGCTACTAAAATGGAAAGATGCAATCTGGAGGTGTATTAGCATTACACTGGGAAATGATATACTTGCCCTATTTTATTTTCAATAAAACAAATGGGAAGGGGTGATAGGGCTAAGTAACATGGGATAAAATCCAGTCAAAACTGACCTTTTTTACTAATAATTCTTCCAAAATTATTAAATTGAGTTTTTGCAAATTGTGCACCGTTGCAAAATGAGAACAAAGTTGTTCAAAATAGAAGCAACACATGCGTTTTTGTTTTTGCTTTATCTGCAGGCTAAGAAAAAAACATGAACTTTAATATTTGTAGTACTTGCTCTTGCGGTGTGTGTTGACTCTGTGTCGTAGCAGTGGCAACGCCACGGCACCTGCTTATGGTGTGGATCGATCCCCTTCTATGCATCGAGCCCTTTAAACTTGTTCTGCACGCTTTCTCTGGCCTAACATGCAAACATTTGCTAGTGTCAAAGGGGAAGGAAGTAGAGAAACCGACTGGGGAACAACAAGAATCTTCTGCCACTCTGACTGTCAAGTTTCTGACCCCATTATTCTTAAAATATATTTAACAAGTGGGTCAGGTGGAGTTTATCCACATCCCTGACTGGATCCTAATCAACCTTGAGTTCAAATCTAAAGCCCAAATGACTCCGCTTCCACTGAGTGCGCCAGCACCATCTCATTTTCTGCCATTCCTCATCGACGCGGAGGGGAATCAAAGCGAGCTGGAAAGTCAGGAAAAAATAGGATTTGATGTGGAAGTCAGTCTTGTTGGATGGAAAATGAAAATAATAATAGCTGTGGCCTCAGGGGTGTTTAATGGACCTCATCTGGGCAGGAATGCACAGTGAATGGATAGATTATTACAAATAGTGAGAGATTTAAGGTAAATGCTGAGAATGAACTTGTAGTGGTATGCCCTAAAATATAACCTAGGTTTATTTCCTGTCTATTGCGAATAACTGTCAAACTAATCATGTAGCACATTCAAAATAAGTAGAGATTCCCATCCAATCTTTTCCATTCTCTTTCAGTTGAAGCTTCTGGTCACTTTATCCCTGTCTTCCTCTCTCACGATCTCCTCTTTGTTTTGGCAGTGAAGGGAGCATTCAGCTGGATTGTTTGGGTGGGATCCAGGACAAGATTACAGTATGTGCCACAGATGACTCCTACCAGAAGGCCAGGGAAAATATGGCCCAGGTCGAGGAGGAGACTCGCAGTAGGAGTGCTATCGTCATCAAGCCTGGGGGAAGATACGTAGGTGAGGAAACCTGGGACAGACTCACGCAGGCCACCAAATATGCACCCGTCCGTTTTCTCAGTCATGGACCTGAAAAGACCAGTATTTAATAACTCTGCTTATGGGGAAAAAGAGGTATTTCCAATTTAAACACCATAAAGATGATGGGAGTTAACGGGTCAAGAGACTGGAAGAATTTCTGTACCCTGCAAACCGCCAAATGGCCCATGTGTTTGTGTAGCTTTTCTCTGCTGGTGAATGGGTTCACATCGCACCAGACAGGTTGTTTGGGTCTGGGCCTGAATGGCAGAGGGCCAGCACACTGCCAGCATGCCTCATCTGTAACCAGGACTTTATTGAATTTGATGGTGGTTGCTTCCTCAATGGTTAGCAAATGCGCCACATGCATTGCACACTGATCCCCTTTCTCTCTAAACCCATATACTGTATGTGATTCAAACACACAGAGGCAGAAATGTCCCTGGGCATAAGGCATCAACTTTCTGGCTTCTTGATTTGGTCTCTGACCGGCACAATAAACCACATCGTGCTACAGCCGCGGTAGAAAACCACAGCAGTCCTGCCTCGGTGCCTGCAAAAAGAGAACCAGTGCAAGCCTATTCACTGTTCAGCAGTGAGTCAAAAATGTCTAGTCCGTGTGTGCTGTGGAGCCAAACAGTATTTCGGACTCAGTAGCAGGCAACACAAGAATCGCCTGAAAAAGGTCTCAGTGGGAGACGGTGATAATAGCTGATGTTTGTAAAGAAAAGGTGAGTTTGGGTGGATGGTGGCAGCAGTAAAGATCAGTACATGATACATCTTTTTGGAGTCCTCTGCAAGCTTCCTCAGCCATTATCAGTCACTGAGATAAAAAGATGTTGACAGACCTAAATATATTTCTGGCTGAGATTACTATTTTTTTCTTCTTAAGAAAACAAACAAGTATTGGCTGCCAGCCAACAAGTCACTTGAGTGCTTTTCTACCGGCACTGGTTTCACTGCTAGATTGTAGTACTAAATTCCTCCTGTTATTTTTAAATTGTCAGTTATAGTAAACTGTACAAATCTTTTCTTTAGAATGACCACCCTAAAAACTATTTGGTATGAAATAAAATTGTCAATTATCAAATAGAAAAATGAGAAAACAAAATGGTTTCAGTGTTAACAGAAAATCCTGTGATCACACTGACAAGACTGTTCCTTATCCAACTTACTAATGCCTGTAACTTCTCCACACCTCAGGTAAGAAGGTTCAGATCCGGAAACCGGCACCTGGCCTCTCGGACGTCGCCCCGTTGCGGAGGACCTCTCGGCCGGTCATCATCTCTAGCAGTACGCTAAAGAAGGGCACAGCTCAGCACAGGCCGCTGCGGGAGCGCCTCACACACCTGCTGGCCCTCAAGCCTTACAAGAAGCCTGAGCTGATCCTGAGGTTGCAGAAAGATGGCCTCTTGCCATTAGACAAGGACTCCCTGGATAGCCACCTGCAACAGGTCTCACACACACACACACACACACACACACACACACACACACACACACACACACACACACACACACACACTGCCCTCCGGTGCCTCTCGCCAACTGCAGAGGCAAGTAGACTTACCCATGCCTCTTTCTCATTTCCTAGGTGGCGAACCTGAATGGGAAAGACAACACCTTCACATTGAAGGACTTTTTGTATAAGGAGATTCAGAAGGACTGGCCAGGCTACACAGAAGGAGACCAGCAGCTTCTTAAGAGAATCCTGTTTAAGTACGTCAGAGTTGTGGATAACTCTCACTTTAAACCCACACATCACCCTATTCTGATGATGATTCTCATCAACTATAAATCAGTCATACTTATATCAGTCCAGTCTACTGTCCTATAAATGGTCAGTTCTTTGTTTTGTTTTTTGGCAAGGTATGTGACAGAGCATACCAGCAGCCCGCGGTCCCTTAGCTTCTGAGCAACAATAGACAATATTGTAGCATTGATAGATTTTTTTTTTTTTTTTTTTGCGTGCGACTTTGGTACATCAGATTGACTTCCATTGTGTTTGCTTTAGCTGGGTAGACTGTTGTCAAGTTTTATAGATTTGTGACATTGCAAAGCACCTTGTTTTGTTGTTGTGTTGACACTGTGGCGAGGGTGAGGCCACAGGGTGATGGCTCTGGTATGTGAGCATCGTAGAGCTGCCAAGCTTTGTAGAGAAATGGCCTTCTAAAGGACTGACAGCTGTATGCAAAGTATTTCCCTTTTTAATATCTTTGTACATAACCAATGGAGATTGTGGTGTATGAGATATGATAAGGAAATATAAGGCTGCCTTGGATTGAATTGTGTGCACTTGAAATTATGTAATGCATGAGGTATGGTTGTGTAAAGCCCACCCGTGCTATTTGTTACACTGGCAGGTGTGTTTCTGTGCATCCACAGGAAGTTTTCTGTGTGCTCCACTGAATTTTGTCTAAGTGTTGTATTTGTTGACAGCATGAGCTGCTGGCCCTCTTCCCAGTGGAAAAATCTGGTTTCTGAGGATCTGGGCCACTAAGGAAAAGCAAGCTCCCAGCTTAGCTATATATAGACCAGGCAGCAATGCTCCAGTGCTCAGTTTGTGTTTATGTAGTGGACTCAAGAATAGCTCCTATTCTCCATGATGAGCTTGGTTTTACCTGTGGGTAAACTCTTAAGGCAGCTAACATGTTTGCTTTGTGTTGATACTGCTACTGACATAACATTATGGTATGTTTATGTTGTATTGGGTTTTTGAAAGGTGTTTTAATTTTTGGTATTTTATTCTCATCTACATTGATAGAGAACTAAAATTCATATGTATGCATCCATCCATCCATCCCAAAGTTGGCATTTATTTATTACTATGTACTTGGATTTCATTTATTTCTGGCCACTGTGTATTTTTGTATGCATAGTCACACATACTTGCTTCCTATCCGTGTGTCTCACTTTTAACTATACTTTGAGCTCGGTTTGTGAGTTTATCAGCTGACTAATAGCCTCCCACCTAATACCACCTCACCCTCCCCAGCTCCTCCAGAGTTCTGAGCTAATGCAGTCAGTCACGCAGGAGTAGCACAGCAACACGACCGGAACGCACATGATTCAACAGTGTTCCAGCACATGCTGATTCGTGTGTGAGGGGGCGCCCGTCCAAGGTTCAGCCATATCGTTTCGGCCTGCTGTCTCACTCGTAGCACATGCTTGTCTATCGGACTGTCCCCCCCCCCACACACACACACACACACACACACACCTCTCTCTGATTTTAACTAGGGTGGGGAATTGACTAGACTTGGTGTACCCAACTGCCCCCTTCTGATAATGTCATCAGCTGGGACAGCAGCATCTCTGCATGTACAAAGTGCTTTTTAACATGTCATGTTTGTGGCAGTGGCTTCTTTGTTTGTGCAGTAAACCTTTTAAACCAGAGCTAGAACTGTCTGATCAAGGAAGCATACTGAAATTCCGCTTTTAATGATAAATTCTTCACTGTGTGTACATCTGTTTTAAAACAAGACTGGCTCAACGGGATGGTTGTCATGCTGAGAATTAACCACGACTTGGCAGAGTTGGTTAAGCACTGTTTATCTCAGTTGGATAGCTGTTATTTGGCACCAATCTTTTGTTTTGACACTTCTGCTGTTCGACAGATTATTCTGGTACATAATGAGGTCCGAGTTTAGTGCATCATAATCAATCTGAGGCTCTGTTCACACGTGGCACGAAGATGGTTCTTGGCTCATAATACAGGTGTAAAGACCGAGTGAGGTGAGGTCAGGGATCGAGTGGTATGAAAGTACACAAGTACAAGTGGTATGGAAACAAGTAGTGCAATATGTCCCTGATCCCATCGGAAAAAAACACGTAGTTAACTTCGTACTGTGCGTATTGTCTGGTAAACCTCCCAAACATCCATACCCAAAGTGCGCTGCAGCACCATATTCTGTCTCTCTGGCTTTCTCTCTGTCAATGTTGAGTGTCATGCCACTTTCAACTAGCTGCCAAAATTGCTAAATGTCTGTGAGATGACTACTCTTCTGTAGAAAAGAAAATACAGCAGAATTGGACTAGGAAACTGGTAAACAAATTTAATGATTGAAGTTTTTTTTTTTTCTGTCCATTTTTGAACACGAAGTGTGTGCTTATGATAAAGTGCTGCTCTGTCAAGTAGGCCCTTATTTGCTCTGTTGTCATGGCTACCCTCTCAGCTTCACAAAGCAACAGTTGTCACTTGTTTTTAAATGTCCTTTATGATTCTGTAGAATTGGCTTGTCACTGAGGAAATGGCAGCTATGGAGTTTGTACTTTTTGCTCGAGTATTCTCAAGCTCAAAGGGCACAAATGGACATGATGGCTTTAGCTTCTGATGTGTTGGTCAAACCAGTAAGAACCAGTAAGCGCCACCAGTCAGATATACTGTAGCTGAAGGCTCGGACGTTGCTGCATTAGTGCAGATGGAAAGGCTGTGTACCTCAACAGGTAGTTGGACAGACAAAGTAGTGTTCCTGCAGCGCTGGTATGCAGTTTAGTTTAGATTCTGCAGAAATGACACCAATTTTTTATTTTTATTTTTTGGATTGTGTGCATTTGTTCATACATGCATGTGTTCACTCTTAGAAAACAGAACCAGGCCCAGAACAGCTCTGCCCCTCCGCTGGAGAGCCCGCCCAAAGAGCTGGCCAGCAGCTCGCCATCTCAGGTAAGCTTCCCGTTTGCTCTTCTACCTTTCTCTCCCTTCCACACACATTTGCTTTTATCCCTAAGTTTCCACTCTGCTCTCAATCGTGTAATGTGAACGTCTTTCAAGTACTTTTTGGGCTATTGAAAAAAAATATTTTGCATTTATTTCATAATTTTATTAGTAATTTCTAATAGGTTACTGAGCTTTCAAACTGCTTGATGTTAATTCAGTAGAGTGTAAACACACTCTGCATAGCTCATCTTTAACCAGAGCCTGTATGCCTTCAGCTTTTCCAGTTGATCCGGTAGAAATGGTAGGGGAACTTTTCCACCTTTTCTACCCGCAGCCTGCTAACTGGGCTGTCCCTGCAGTCTGCTGGTTTCTGCTCTTTACCATGGAGGGTTTTTCTAAATCATCTGGCTCCCTCTAAACGGATTTCGGTTTCCTCTCTTGTCTTTTCAGTGAATTTCATTTGCAGTACGTGTTTTCTTAACTGTTTCCAGTTGAACAGAATTATTTAACCAATTGTTGTTTTGAGCTCTTCAAGAACCTTTTAAAATAAAATATACACAGTTTTGCATGTGTACCAAAGCTTTGTTATGAAACCAAATGGCCCCCATGGTACATCTTATTTTAGTGAAACTCATTGCATAATTCAATTTTTAATATTTCTTGTCCTGCCGCTCTGTTTTTAGGTCAGCCCACACTCCCGAGATTACCCATTGTTTGCACTTCCATTAGGTAGAGGAAGGAGGAGCTGCTCGGTTTATATTAATAGCTCCTTCCTCTAAGATTCTTCTCACCTCAGACACCTCTATGTATGGCCCTTCCTTTCCACTCCCTCCCTCAGTAAACACAGTACACAAACACAAGCAAACAGTACCCCAGGCTCTCTTTTAGATTCATTGGTATAAAAAGAGCGCACCACAGCAGGTAAAGAGCTGTGGGTAAACCTCAGATAGGTGAGGGATGGATCAGGGAGAGCTGCAAGGCAAACAGGGCGAGACCATGTCCACACAAAAACCGATAAATGCAAAAATAACTAGCTTTTTCGAAAACGTTTTCCCGTTTACACTGGAATACAGAAGTCAAATCTAAAATCTCTCCATCTTCATCTTTTGTTAGGTCCCACTTTGTTCTGCCGCCTCATGCTCGCCAGGATCACAGAAATTTGGCCTTGTTTTCCCTGTCTGCACTATATTACAGCGTTGTTTTTTTCCGCTCTGCAGTGTTGTTATATAGCAGTTTTTGGGTGTAAAAAAATAAATAAATAAAAGTGTAGGAAGATGACCCATAAAGTGTGGAAATAGTCTTCTTTAAGACCCAAACGGAACTCTTCACTGGTTCTGCTGTTACAGAACCCCAAAGTATCCTGTTGGGATAGCCAACACACAGTGATTGGGTCAGCCACTCCCAAAGACATTAGTGTGGACTGGGTCTAACAGGACCTGTAATTCTAGTCTGTAATTTAATCCCTGGCATTGTTTAAAAAAAATAAAATAAAGGCCGTTCTGTTCTCAGTGCTGCTCTTTATTTCTCAGTGTTCTTTTCTCCATCTATCTGCTCGTACTAGATCCTCTTCTCTGTACACTCCCTTGTCATCCTCTCTTCAAACCATTTTTGTTTGCTCAGACCATGATTGCATTTTTTTCTTGCTCTCTCCTGAGGTGAATTGAATTCATATTGAATCCCATTTCAGGTTCTGCTACTAAAACTGCTATTTTCTTTGCCAGAAACGGCCCCCTGCGGACTTCATCGACCCTCTTGCCAACAAAAAGCCCAGGATATCGCATCTCGCCAGCAAAGCTGCAACAGCCCCAGTTAATGGCAAGCTCAGCTCCTCCAACGGGAGAGGGGAGGCAGGTGGAGCGCAGGCAGGTGAAGCGCAGGCAGGCGTGGCGGTTTCTATGTCAGACGGCGGCTTGACGTCCAGCTCCCAGCAGCTCCCCGTGCTGGACATCCCTCGTCCTTTCGAAGCACTGTCGGATGTCAGCAATGACTCCAGCCACAACGGGAGAGATTGTGACTCTCAGGAAACCGCTGTGTCCGAGAGGCTCGGCCAGCCTCCTTCGTTGTTCTTGGGCTCGACGATGCTCACCGCGCCCAGCATCGGCACGTCCTCTCCTGGGCACACGGGCGCCGACGGCCCTCGGGACAAGAGTCCTTCATCCTTCAACAACAAGTCCAGGAAGAAGTCAAAAAAGCATAAAGACAAGGAGAAGAGCAAAGATAAGGAGAGGGTGAGAGAGAGGGCGCAAGCGAAGGAGAGGAAGAGTCGTGGGGAGCGTGTGCCTGAGCCTAACCGAGCCTGTGGGATGAGCCCAGGAAACCTCACAAGCAACAGTATTCCACACAAAAGCACAGGTGAGAGGAACAAAAACACACACCATTCTTCTGCACAAATTGTCTTATTTACTACATTCAGTTTCACAGCTCTTGCATCAGGTAAGAGCTTTCTGAATAAAAGTAGTACTTTCATATGTGGATGGACACCAGTTAGTCATCACTAGGAGTAGGTGATGTGTCATGTAGCCAGTATGTGACTCACCGATTTAAACTGTTTAGCTTTATGCCTTCAATAACCTTAAATACACGCCTGTGAGTCCAACTGACAGATAGTATCTAAAGAGAATTAATGATGGAAACAATAACTAATTATAAATAATGATCCTTTTGTGGTGTTGCCTTTCCAGTTGTTTTTCTCTCTTTCAGGCAGAGACGCAACAAACATAACTTATTCAGATGAATTCCCTTTTCTAACTGTGTGACTCTGTTTTCAGATCTAAATGGGATGTGCAACAGTACCAGTATTCCTACGTCATCACCTGAGGTGGCAGACTATTTAGTGTGAGTATTTAACACCGTTTTAGACTTTAAAAAAAAACCTTTTCTTCTTAAAAAAAAAAAAAAAAGTCGGTACCTCTCATTAAGTCTCCCTGTAATAACCATTGTTCCTCTCACTGGCGTGCCAGTGTTGACTTTCTACGTACAGTATACTGTGTGACTTTCTCCCAAAGTAACTTTCTCTTATTTCCATCCCAGGAAGTACACGGTGATCGGCTCTCCGGAGCAACGTCAGAGGTATAAAAACGATTTCAACGCAGAGTACAGCGAGTACCGGGGTCTGCATGCTCGGATAGAGGGCATCACCCGGCAGTTCACTGTGCTGGACAATGAGCTCAAACAGCTCCATCAAGGCACAGACAACTTCTTTTTTTTTGTATTTTTTTTTAAAAAAAGCACGCACACAAATCTGCTATTTTTGTTAGAAAATATTCTTAACTAGCAAGATGGCCTTCAAGTTTTATTCATATCCCTTATCCTTTTTGTGTGTGTGTGTGTGTGTGTGTGTGTGTGTGTGTGTGTGTGTGTGTGTGTGTGTGTGTGTGTGTGTGTGTGTGTGTGTGTGTGTGTGTGTGTGTGTTCTCTCCACAGACAATCCACAATCAGATACTTCAAGAGTATCATAAAATAAAAAAGGTAAGTTTGAAGTCCTGCTCTATCAGATATTGATGGCTTAATGTACGTTAGCAGATGATCAGATTGTGACTCTCGTTCATGTCCCTTGCAGACTAATCCAAACTATAGCCAAGAGAAGAACCGCTGTGAATATCTACACAACAAACTGGCACATATAAAGAGACTTATTGCCGAGTACGATCAACAGCAACTTTAAAAGTAGTTAGTAGACATTGTTTCCCTGTTGTCTCTGGAAACCAAGCAGATAAAGGAAAACTCTGGATTCTGCCTGTGCTAAAAAAATAAATAAAAAGTTGTCATGGAAGACGCCATGAAAGGAGTATTCCACTCATTGGGGCCAAAGGCTCTAATGAGGACTAAGCAGGACACGCAATCTTTTTTTTTTTTTTTTTTTTTTTCTCATTTCTTTTTTTGGAAGATGGGGTGTGCCTAGAGTGGCCAGGCCCGTCTGTGTAGTTACAGTGCATTAAGAAAAATAGGTTCTGTGTGGCTTTTGTTTTTCTCAACAGCCCACCCTGCTTATAGTGCACAGAGGTCTGAACGAGTCAAACATGGAGACTCTGCTACTTTCTTGGGGACACGGAGATGAAAACTGCAGATTGTATGCCAAATGCAACTCATGTTTTTTGTTTTTGTTTTTTTAGTAAAGAAATGATGCATCAGTTTTCCCCACATGCTGAATCGAATGGTTATGACGTTGGAAGTTATTTCTCCGTTTTTTTCTTCTTTCTTTTTATTTATTTTTGACACTTAAATTGGGGGGAATGAGTCTGTTTTACACTCCTCAATATCAGTACTTAAAAAGCTGTCTCTCTTTTTCTGTCCTCACATCTTGAATGTCAGCCAGTATTTTATTCAGAAGCTGCCTTGCCCATCTAATTGTCATTCTGTTGGCATTAATTATTTTTCTTTCTTTTTTTTTAAAGCTGTGCAGATATCACTATTGGTTAAATCAAGCAGAGGCATCTTAAATGCACACAGTCGGACGCAGGTTTGTGCGTATGTTTGAAAGTTTCCAGTCACTCTTGAGCTGTAGATTTTCTTTTGAGCGCGGTCCTCACTCGGGCCGTGACGAACGGCCGTGCACGTTCATCGGTTACAGCGTGTGGTCCTTTTTAGTTATATCATCATAATGTATCGGTCAAAAAAAAACTAGATTTAGCTCTTAATTGGTTGTCTCTCCAGTTGAGGTCATGATGGCGTTTGTAGCAAATAGAATTATTCAAAGTTATCTGAAGAGTTGATTGCCAGCTCTGCCCTTCATCACGCTTCAGAAGATCCTGTAATTGTAAGATGATGCAGACGACGAGGGGGAGGGGGGGGGTCGGCAGGCTTTTTTTTCCATCTTTAACTTTAAAACATGATCAACAGATCTGATATCTCCTAAGTTACCACCATTGTCCCCTTTTTCTAATTATGTTAAAATAGTATTTACAGTGTCTTTAAAAAAAAAAAAAAAAAAAAAAGACCACATTTTTTAGTTTTGTCTGCTCACTGACCCACGTGCTAGTCCATCGAGCCGACTGTTAAGACGAAGCCATGCCTGATCATCTCCCAGGCGGAGGCCTCTCGGAGGAGGAAGGCGCTCACCTGCGACCAGTTTTTGCCTTTTCCAAATGTGATGTCAGATATTCACGGAGGTTGACCTGAGATCTACTTCCCGGATCAGCGCTCCACGCGCGAGAAGCGTCGAGACGTATCCGAACTAGAACTGCTGTATCGGAACTTAACCTGACGAACAAAGCCAGTTGAGTTTAAGTCAGCGAAT
>NC_053120.1:25989494-26066994 GCF_010015445.1 Perca fluviatilis
TGGTCATTTGCAAGCAGTACTTTGCAGTACCATGGAGCGAAATGGTCAGAATGTAAACTCTTTTGATAACGCATAATGATAGTAATAAGTTTTGTACTGATCCACACGGCTTTAGGCTACTCAATCTGAAAACCACCATCAACAAGTCATTATACTGTACTTGGTGAAAGGTTTGTCAGGCAAACAGCATATCCATGGTTTAATGCTACGTAAACCTGTTGCTTGGTTTACTACCTTACAAGTTGTTGTGTGTGTGTTTTGTTTTTTTTAGATTATTTTTTGGAGCTTTTCCCTTTATTGTAGTGACAGTGGATAGACATGAAAGGTGGGAGAGAGATGGGGAATGACACGCAGCAAAGGGCCGCAGGCTGGATTCGAACCCGGGCCGCCAACATGGGGCGAACACTCTGACTGGGTGAGCTAGAGGTCGCCCCACAAGTTGTTATTTTTAACATATCTATTTTTCAGCTCACATGATGGAACAAATATAGTTTTTTTTTAATCTTATTTGAAGACTTTTGCCTTTTTATACCCTGTTGTTAAAATGTATGGGACAAAACTGTATGACTTTTTGTAAATACTCAGCTGTCCTCATTTAGGACTTTAATCAGTCCCGGTCAATCATTGATCCAGATTCAGGTCTAATCAGGCTATTCATTATCTCTCTCTCTCTCTCTCTCTCTCTCTCTCTCTCTCTCTCTCTCTCTGTGTTTTGTTTTGTTTTTCGGTCGACTACTAGGCTACTTAATAATTTCTTTAAGCTGTCACACATTTTCTTCTAAAGAAAATGCATTTTCTAGTTTATGTTGAAATGCTTCAATCTGAAAGTATAATGTTCTGTCTTCCTCTGAAAGCAAATGATAACACAACCATTAAACAATCTATATAAAAACTATTTTAAAGACTTTTATTAAATTCCTAATTAATATCTGAAAACAGAACTAGGGAGTAAACTCTCACTGGGGTAAGGGAGTAACTCCACACAGCCTGAATTCCTGTGCTGTGAGCCTCTGTGCAGCCAATATAGCTGACATTTTTACTTCTTCAACACTAATAAGCATGTGCATTTCATATAGACGTGCCAGTTCTAGGACCAAGGTGTTGTGCTTACTGTCACACAGTGCTGTCTGCTACATGAATAAAGGTCTGCAGTAGGGCTGGGCGATATGGAGAAAATCAAATATCACAATATTTTTGACCAAATACCTCAATACCGATACCACAACGATATTGTGTAATTGACTATTGGTGCTTTCACAAAATATTCACACAATGAGATTTTGGATAAATAATCATCAGTAATGCAGATATGACTAAGTGGGTAAATGAAAATAATAGAACAGTCTGATAAGTTCAGAAAATGACATAACTTTACTGTAATGCAGCCTTTAAAACCAGGAAAAGACACTTATGCCATATTATGGTATCCAAAATCTAAGACGATATCTAGTCTCATATCACAATATCGATATAATATCGATATAGTGCCCAGCTCTAGTCTGCAATACGAGAGGTTCTTTTCAATATACTGCTTTTAGCCAGAAACGGCTAATTTTGACAATTAATATTATAATATGAAATTGTCATTGTCTAAAAATGTGTAAGTTATGGCCTGATTGTGTGATGAAAACGTGGCTATAGAGTGGAAGTCAGCACTGGGTGCAGTCTGTTTTATGATGAACAATCTTAATAGTATTCAATAGCCTACATTTTCCAAATGTTATGCTGGTCCGCCTAAATCTATATTTTTTAAAGGCTGGTTGGTCTAAGTAATTGTTTTTATTAGGGGGAAAATATTGTATCATGGCTTCAATAAGAATTTATAAATATATATTGTTATAGTCCAGCTCACATAATTATTTCTGTTTTAATGTGGAAAAAGTCGTGATGTCGACTATGCTGTCACGCGCCGTGGGACGGGTTCTAGCTCGTGCTCGTGCGTGTTGCTGGCCCACGCGCTGAGCTCACGGTCCCCCCGGTGACGTCTGTGTCCCTGCTACCAGTGGCCCTCTGCCATATTTATTCATGCCGGGCAAGATGGCGGCGATACGGACGGTGTGTTATTGCCAGTGGACATAAACAGGCATTTTATTCAAAATACAAAACCTGGTCCGATACATTTACACACTTAGCCGCATTCTGTGGTTATTTACCGCGCAACAAGCGTCGACTTCCTTTTCATTTTACGCGTTTCAACGTTTTTTTCTTGCAAAATGTTCACGTTGTAGCTCGCTCGCTAACCGACCAGCTGGCTAACAGAGAGCTAAGTTAGCTATCTACCGCAGCCAAGCCGCCGTGAAGTGGAGAATGGGAGAAAAGCTTGAGCTAAAGCTCAAATCACCGGTTGGAGCAGAACCTGCTGGTTATCCGTGGCCTTTGCCAGTATACGTAAGTATTAAACCCTAAATCTCACCGGTTAGCTACATATTTAGATTGTGTCTCTGTTTTTGTCTTTGTTAGCTAGCTCTTTGCTAACATTGGCTAGCTAAAGGAGCCATTGCACGCTCGTAAGGGGGGGGGGGGTCAAGTCAAGTCAAACTGGTCGGGTTGGTGACAGACAGTAACGGCCAACTACAATGACTGATCAGATATTTAGTTTGTTTTTTAACGTGTGCTACCATAAGGTATTCCTAGACAATACAAACATACAGACTATGGTACATTTGAGCAGAGTAATGTTAACGTTACTAGGTAACAAGTACAACCAAGCCAGTAATAAGGTGCTTTGAAATTAGAGCGACTTAGAGACAACCCCTTAGTTTTTGCCCAAAATGTCTCGGTTAGGATCCGTCCTTTTCTCTGCTCAGATCTACCATTTGATACCAGGTAACAATCACAGAGGAACTCTGAGGTCTGTGTTTCTCGATGCTACAGGCATGTGGATGGCCGTATTGCATTCCTCGAGTGCTTAGTGTTTTTTTAATCTAATGGCATCCCTATGATTGAGACCAGCTGGTTGTGTTTGGTAGTTTGAGCTCTATACATTCACATGGTCCTCGATCTGTCAGTTCTCAAGTCAGTACTAGTCATGATTACATAGAAAGAGACCTTTTTTCTCTTAGTTTTTAGTATTCCCATGTAGTATGCTGTCAACACGTCAGTGGCTGGTTGCAGTTGACTCATGAAGACAAACGGAAAGGGAAGCGGTTGCAAGTTCTGTGGTCTTTTTCAGTGGTGTATAGTTAACTTTAAATTGTGTTTCTCATTTATGGTAATTGTGGGGAGACAGCGCTGACTGAAAAAAGCTGAATTTCTCAGAATGTCAGAGTGGGGTGTTTCTGTGCATCTCCTCCACCCACACTGTACCTTGTCTGGTAGTCGGGTTATTTCGGTTCCAGCATTTAGTTTGTTTGTAGTTGATGACAATATGAACTGAATGCATTTCAAGTCACTGAGTCAGAGTTACTTTGCTTAGCCGCTCCTCTCTGCTTTGGCTGACAGTTGACTCTCCATTTACACCAGGCCACAATCTGATAACACTTACAGTTCCTCCCTCCCAAATGTATTGCCTCGCCCATTTCCTTGTGTTGTGGTCTGTAAGGATAAACACAAGAGCAAGCATGTCAGGAATTTATACTGTTGAAAAATATACCGCTGACCTGCATGATAGCTATTTATACTCGCACTAGCTGTCGTGCATTGAATTAGAGACAGCTGATAGTCCTGCATGTGGAGTTCTGCAATATGGAGCCTATTCATGCGGTGCTCTCCTCCTGTTTTCAAAGGGGAAAGACTTCCTCTCTCGCCTTCCTTCCTCCCGTGTCCATATGGTCAACTCTGCAGGGAGGATGATAGAAAGGACTGCTCTTTTTCAGCAATGCTATATTAATAGAATTCAAAAACACATGTCAGCTCAAGTGTTTTTTCAGTCACGTTTAAGCTGCTTGCTGGTAGCAACAGATCCTGCTCCATGTAGATTCATTCTATACTCCCACAGAGCAATAGGGTTGCTTATCTCACCCGCAAAGCATGGACACAGTGTTATTTGTGTTGTGGTACACACAACATGGCTGTTATACAGGCTGTTGCAATATAAGGCGTGCTTTTTACTCCAATCCGCCCCCTAGAATGAAGCCCATAAAAATACTCTTTGTTTTGTGTTTCTCCCTGTCTCTCTCCCCATCTCTCACTAAATTCCCACATCTGCACATCTGTAAATGCTTCCATATGAAGAGCACCTCTGGTGTGGTGCAGCTCTTTGGCCATCTGGTTCTGGGTGTGGGCACCTACCAGGCTTACATAGCCTTTAAAAGACGTACTGCTGAACGTCTTTGGTTTGGTTCTTCTCACCTGTAAACCCATTATTTACAAGGGTGCAATTGCTGTCAATTACATGTCAAGACAATACCTCCGGATAGCAGTATGATCAGATACTGTACACACATTTTCTTTTCACAAAATACACACTGATTAAAAGACAGAAAGCTAGCACCAGTATCTCGTTTTATATACTGATGCTGTTAGTTTATGAGAACTAGATGTATTTAATGGTAAGTAAGAGTAGTGTGTTTAAAAAAAAAAAAAGGGTGGAAGTGGTACGCCTGCCTTAGTCATTTGGTCTCGTAGGCTGCTGCGGTACACGTAGTGGAGCAGCGTGTAGAGTAAAACCCCTACGCCCATGATGCTCGGAGAGATTGACTGAAGAGGTGGTGTAGAGAGGAGGAGTCCTACATACGTCGGTATACCCACAGTGGGGAGAGAGGAGGGTCTCCTGTTCTTTTTGTCTGACTCACATTCAGACAGTGTTTATTTTTAGCAGCAGCCCTGTGCTGGTGTTGCTGTGTGCCGTCTTTGTGTGAGAAGATGACCTCCTCCCTTCAGCATCTCATACGCTCGCTCACACAGTCTCTTTTTTTTATACAGTCACACACCTTTTACACTTTCCATATTCAGTGGAACACAGTGTGTTAAATCCTTCTGAAGAAGATGTGTAGATCATGCTGCTTATTAGCAACACAGCTACCTTCATAATATAGCTGAAGCTGAAATGCTGTGCTGCTGACAGAAATAGTAGTAGATTTCCTGTGTTACCATGGATATTTAAGTGTGCGCAGCACGTTTGAGCTTTTGCGGAAGTAGTGGCGGGCAGTATTGAGCGGGAAGCCGGGAGCTCCAGGCTGTGAGCTGTTAGCTGCGCTTGCTGTGCCAGGCCTCAAACAGCTGACAAATACCAGGCTTCCCCTCTTCTCTCTTGCCCCGTCACTTTCCCCAGTTTCTAGCTCTACTCACTTTCACTTTCTTTATTTTTCCCCTCTAGTTTCTCCTCCTCTCTTACTTTCCCCTCTTTTCTTTTCCTCCACCAGAGGCTCTTCTTGGCAATGCGCTGGTGCAGTAGACAGAAAGTGGGTCAGTGGGTCAGCTCAGGCAACAGGCTCAGGCTGGCTGTGCTCTGGGTGTAATTTGAGTCCTATTACTCCCACAGAGCTGCACAGCACACTCCAGCTAAGATTACTAACTATATATTCCCTGCATGGGATCAATATAGTTATGCTTATCTTATTTTATTAAGCTTTGTTTTAGTGCCAGAAGTGCCATTTTTAAACCAGATTAACCTAAATATAAGACCTGGTTTGGAATAGTCTTGAATTAACTAAACCAAATTTCTTGAAGGTTACTCCAAATGAAACAAAACTTTAAATTAAAACTACAAGGAAGCAGGCTTAGACAGCCCTTTGCTTTCCACAGAAGTTTCCCTGCTCTCTTTTCTGGGCTGTTTCTGCAAAAGTTCTTCTTCTGTATACTCTGGCTCATTAAGGTATCCTCTTGTCTCCACAGTGAATGGCATTTTGTCCTAATCACTGATTTGTATTTTCTTGAAAGTCTGACCCAAACAGCTGATCTGCGGCGTAATTTAGTAAGTGGGACAGTTACGCTTCTGTGTAGGAATATGAAAGTTCTACGGTTGAGAAAATGTGTTGCCAAAAGGAAAGGGCTCTCTGATGGCAATGTAAAGCGGTAAAAATATGAAAAATATAGCGTACACTTAAACTGATATAGATTTTTTTTTTTTGTGGCTTAAATACGTTTTGCTGCTGCCACCGACCACAGGAGTATATTGCTTTGCTTCTGTGTTGGTACTCATTAGGGCTGGGACAATATGCTTTTGTCCCGATTCGATGCTTTCACGATACATACATTGCGGTTTTCATTAATTGTGATTCTAGCAGTATTGCGATTGCCTATCACAAGTCAGTCAGTCTGACATTTATTTCATTTGTAAAGAAGTACATAATGTGGATTTTCTGCTTTCGGTCCGTTTATGCTGGAAACCGATATGATGTAGTCGCTGTCGACAGTAACGTATGAACAGAAAATATGTAGGTGAATCACTGGTATAAAAACAAATATTGATTCTGGGAAAAATAATCAATTTAAAGCTGCAAGCAGCGTTGGACGGGCCCTTGCACGTCGGGGTTACTGGCGGACGGTGCTCCTTGCGCGCAGATAAAGATCCTGTTGTAGGGATTTACGACACGGCACAATCTGTTACACGCTTCCCGTCGTAGTTGTAGCGGTCTGGCATTAGCCTCCACCGGAAAGCTAACGTTGGTTTAGCTAAAAGCTAATTCGGCTAACCGCTAGCTGAGACAGTATGTAAAAGACCTTCAAACCTGAAAATAACCGTTAAAATATATAACAGCTGTTACGTCAGTTCTACTTTACTTGTGCTCATTTAAAATACAATCACTCAATACTTGTCTTTATTGTTATTACTGTAAAGTCTTAGTTTAGCAGTAGCCTGCTTTTCCCAGTGTTTAGTTTGAGTTATTGTTATTTTAGACTGAATCAAGCTGTCAGCTAGCGGTTAGCCGAATTAGCTGTTAGCTAAACTAGCGTTGGCTTCCCAGTGGAGGCTAACAATTCTCGTAATACATCAATGCAACTATGACCGATCGTGCAGTGTCGTAAATCCCATGGAGGTATTAAGAGAACTCGTAAAACAAGATCCTCATCGTGCTCGCAAGAACGGATCGTGCAGGCAGCACAGATTGTGTACCGACAGATACCTCGCACAATAGTGTACAAGAATAGGGTCATTAGTTATTAAAGGGGGCGTGGCTTAAACATTGAAGTTGATCAGATGAAATCTCTAGGAGGAGTTCGTTAAAGTATAGCCCCTTGACTTTTAGGTCAACTTCCTGTTGCCACTAGGGAGCGCTATGACTTTGAGTAAATATCTGTCTCTAGATGTCCTCAGGGTTGAACTCAACAAAGGAAGGGTTGAAATTCGAGCACTGACCTGTTTAACCCAGCTGTTATTCCAACAAATACACAAATAATCACAAACAACTGCTATTTAAAGTATAATGGAATGTATTTAACTTCCAAATTATTGTCAAGCAATAGTCCTTCACTCAATATACCTTTTTTATAAACTACAACAAAAGGCAAAACAAACAGCAAGCATGTGGTGTGTATGTCTCTGTGTCTGAGTGTGTGAGGAGGAGGAGGGGAGGAGATGAGACCGCGGGGGTAGCTAAACCCCGCAATATCAGGGTGGTGGACGAGACTCCGCGAGATTCAAGATGGCGGCCAGTGAGACCGCGTGGCTATGAGTTAGCCGGTTAGCTGTTCAAAGCTAACGTGTTACGGACAACAGAGATACACAATAGGCTACTTCGCTATTGGCTAGCCGGTTAGCTTATCTGTGTATAAGACCGTGGTAGCTAGCAAGGCTAGTTCAGTGTGTGTGTGTGTGTGTGTGTGTGTGTGTGTGTGTGTGTGTGTGTGTGTGTTGTGTGTGTGTGTGTGTGTGTGTGTGTGTGTGTGTGTGTGTGTGTGTGTGTGTAAAGGTAGGGCAGAATTTGAGAATTTTGTCTGAACGAGGTTATGTTGAATATACATACCCTGGTGAGCTAAACAGCTGATTCTTCGCGGAGATAAACACAGCTCCGTCGGTCTACACAGGACCGAGGGGTGGCGTTCTCGTCACCTCGCGGGCTGTAGCCGGACGGACCAACGCAGCTTATTATCTCGCTCAACAGTAACTAAACTCCGTGGAAGGAGCAGCAATGTAGCATTTACCGTTTCACACAAGCTACATTATTCAATACATTGATATCAACAAATGCACCGTCACCATCAGATTAATAATCGAGGCGCACCGGTAGCACTTATTAATCAAATCACATTAATGTCATAACACAATTGCAGCATTCGCGGTCACTAACATTAATAAACACACAAGGGTTGTGCCGATGGACGATATCATCGTCCATCGTGATGGCTGGCCGGCATCACGATGGAGAGCCACCATCGTGATGCCACGCCCCCCACCCTGTCAAACACACTAATCCTAGTCACGGGCGCTGGATGGGAAATTGACAAGTGCGTCGGTCTTAAACTAGCAAAGACACAAAGACAAGACATAGGGCTCCTTAAGTGGAAGCTACTTTTTCCCCCTTTACGTGCAACCTATTTGTGAAAAAGAGCATCGCTTTAAGCAGACTGGATTGGCTGTAGTGATACAGTCTCTCTTTCTCCTGTCAGTTGTAGCTCGCTCTACCTTCTAGTAACGTTGGACACAGCGGCCTCGAGTGAGAGAGAAAAAAGCGTTAACGTGGAACGCTATCACACTTTCCTTTCTCCTCTCATTGGACTAACTTTGTGGATACTACTGTGTGCATGCATCAATAAGTAAGTCTGATGACGATGTTATGCAGGATTTATGAATGGATGTTAGCAACAATAGGCTAATTCACGAGGGTGCTATTTTATGTGTGAGCTAATATTGCGCATCTTTCAGTTCAAAATGGCGGACTTCCTGTTGCGTTAAGGGTATGGGTCCAATGAGCTTTTTTTGTACGTCTTGACCTACATATGTGTACCACGTTTTGTTAGTCTACGTTAAACATACTGCAGGGGCTACATTTTTTAAATATTGTAGGGGGCGTTAGCGAGCCATTTTTGTACGCCTATCCCTAAATCCTTAAAGGTGCTCTAAGTGATGTGATGTGTTTTTTTTAGGCTACAACATTTTTTTGTCACATACAGCAAACATTTCCAAGTGAACCGTGAACCATCTCCAAGCTGTCTCTCAAGACAGCCCAGGCTCCACAAACGGCAAAAAAACAAACCGCGCCAACCTGGGGCCTGTTTCACAAAAGCAGAATATATAAATCCAGGATAACTGATAAAGCGGGGCTTGACCTAGTCTAATCTGTGCATCCTGGCTTGGTGCGTTTCACGAAGGCCAAGCCAGGCTGAGGAAGAGCGACTAGGTCGAGCCAGGCTGAAGTAATTCAGATAGATGCGCGTCCACGTCTTTCCTCAAAAGACCGCGAGGTCGATCACAGATTTACTGATGCCAAAATGGAGAATACGCATTGTACATACTTTATACAGAGTGAGCAGCAGCTTCTTGTGGAAGTATGACGGCGCGGAAACACAGTATTTGTATAAAAAGAAAAGAAACACGGCCGCTGTAATGAAACAGCGAGAGAAAGCGTAGCAGACGATCACGGACCAGCTGAATGCGTAATTGTAGCCTAAATATATTAACTGACCACGGCTCTGAATTGAAGCCGTCGTAATCATTCCATTCAAGGATTAGGCTACTAATCATTTGCACAAATTAACAGTTGTACTCTTTGCCTTAAAAGTGAGCAGAAGATAATGTTACTCAGGAAATTTACCATGAAGATCAATTTTCTATAATGCTAGAATATGATGCGTAAATATCTCTTTCACTCTGTTCCACCCTCTCTCTCACGAGCTACAATATAAATTTCCTAAGTCATATTAACTTCCACTGCTCGCTTTTAATGCAAAGTGTTCAACTGTTCGTTTTTGCAAATGACAGTGACTCATTGAATGCTTTCAGTTAAGAGCAGTAGTTCATAAATGTATATTTTTTTGCGTTTGTTTTATTTATTTATTTTTTATAGAGGACGAGTTTCCTTCTCTACATATTATATGCCTTACTCCCCCATATGTATGGACATAGAAAATAAAGACACTGAAGAAATTGGACTCTAAAATCTAGAAACTATAAAGATAATTAAGTGATAAATTCCATGCACACTGTAAACATGAATGGAACAGAGTATATTCATCAGTTATTTTCCCCCCAGCAATATATAAGGTCAAAAACCATTGAGGTGTCCTCTCCCTGTTGTTTCATGAATGTACAGTAGCCTACATCACTAGATAGTTACTGGTCTAATGAACTAAGACTATCATTTGGGAGGATTGTACAATTAGGATATGTTCTTAAAATTGTACAATCCTCCCAAATTATAGTACCAGTTTACTGGACAACACAAATTGTGTGCTAAGAATGCCAAATACAATGTACATGGAAGAGGAACAAACTTGATCCTTATTGTTAAAGAATTTAAAACAAAATGAATCACCTAAAATAATTCAAGGGCATTGGTCAACTATAGAAATGTACAGCATTGTATGTATTGCCCTTAGTAACAGACTTCATTTAAAACACATTTGAAATGTTATCAGCCTTTTCTAATTATCTCAACAACTGCCGTAATATATTCATCAAACTTCTAACAACAATATGTGAACAGCAGTCTTCATACAGCAATATAACAGTAACAATGACTGTCACATGAATAATTATTTAAAAAAAATAATGGTCACAACTTTAAATAATATCAGTACTTAAATGAACAGCAATATGCACCTGTTGTATTTTAATCCAGGCTGATAACAATAGGGTAAAACCACTGCTGGGTGATCAGAAAAGGCTCCAGGATTAAATAAATCCTGGCTGTTAGCCTGGTCGGGAGCAGGCTAGCTGCACAGAATAAATTTCCATGGTGATTTATGTGCCTCCGCTTTCGTGAAACCGAGTCAAGGCTAAATTCATCCAGGATAACTGGGAAATCCCAGCTAACAAACAGTGTTCCAGCCAATGGCCATGGTTCGTTGTGTAGTTTGTTTTTGTTGCCGTTTGTGGAACCTGGGCTGTCTTCAGAGACCGTGTTTTTTTTTTTTAACAGTGTGTTCAGGGGACAGGCAGCTAGCAGATAGTGAGGAGATGTTTGCTGTATCTGACAAAAAATGTTGTAGCCTAAAAATTAGCCAATTTTGGTGAGTTTTTGAGTATGTTAAGCCCCTCAAAAAGGCGATTCATTTTCCGGAAGAAAGAAGGAATAATAATTCCTTCCGTTTCAATAGGGCCTACGCCGCTGTCGGCGCTCAGGCCCTTGAAATTGACGCAAAATAAAATCACGATACATACGTGAAATTTTTTCCCACCCCTAGTACTGGTATTACTACTACTAGTAGTCTGTTTCTTCAAACTGGGAACGTGCCAACCGCCGCCTACTATAGGCTATGGATATGTAGGTCATACAACCCCACTTAAAAAAATCTGAACTATCCCTTTAAGAGTCTGCTTCATTCAGTGTATAGTATGTGTTGTAAACAGTGAGTATTGTGCTGTCTGGTTTATAGAATTTTCTTTATTTTAAGGGAAGATATACAGGCTGTTTGGGTTTCTCTACCCTCCGTTACAAGTTTATTAGGTATACTTAGCTTAAACCAGTGCAGTGTAATAAAACAGTCCTGCAATAAACACTACTGTCATGAAGGCTATAATGTTCAGTTTCAGGTGTTGATTAAACTTTATGGTCATTTTGGAAGCTGCAGTTTGGGTCACTGTAGAATTTAAAGGGTCATGCTGAGAGGCGTTTAATATTTTGTCCCCCTCTGTTTTCAGGATAAACACCATGATGCTGCTCATGAAATCATCGAGACCATTCGGTAAGTGACCTTTCCATCCTCTGAACTCCCACATTCACACGGACAGTAAGTGTCGGGCGTATGATTTAGTAACCATTGTATGTGTGCTTCCTCTAGGTGGGTGTGTGAGGAGATCCCAGACCTCAAACTGGCCATGGAAAACTACGTACTCATTGACTATGACACCAAGAGGTGAGCCTAGGGTCATGTCAAAATCTGCTTTTGTCTTTGACGATTATGAGATAGTTAAACAAAAACTCTTTCATCCTGTCAGGCTAGCTGCAGATCTAACAACCTGCTTGTATGTCTAAATACAAGTCTTTGTTTTCCTATTTGTCTGTGGTTGGTGTTCTCTAAAATCTAAAAGTGTCAGTAATAGTGAATATATCTATGTCACCATTTTGTCATAGTATTTTCAGAGTTGCATTAAGATGAACATTGTTCTTGTGAAGTCAACAGTAAAATATGTGTTGGACTGGGAAGTTGGACTTCATCTTGTACAAAATGATGGTATTCATTTTGTGTCTTGTTATTCTCACAGCTTCGAGAGTATGCAGAGACTTTGTGACAAGTACAACAGGGCCATCGACAGCATTCACCAGCTGGTGAGTCCGATGTGTGACGGGTATTTAGTGCTCTGTAGCTGAAGTCAATGTGGAAACATTAGTCACTGAAAGTGAACAACACTGTATCTGTGTACTGTGAGTCTATTACAGTGTTCCCTTCAAATCAGTGCCACGCATGACCTAACACTGTCTAACAAGAATAATGTGAAATATAATTAGTGTATTTTTTTTTTTGCTTCAAGTTATTGACCAGATGTTTCATAAGCGCTGTTGCTATGTAGTCCACATTTGTGTCCAATATTCTCTTATTTATGGATTTGTCCTTCTCTTCGAAAGGCTGGCACCCGTGGATAATATCAGCGTGTAGAAAAAAAGCCATTATGCCTTGTTTTGAGTGTTTTTTGTAGTGTGTGAATAAATATATAATCCCATTTTATAGTGGAAAGGGACGACGCAGCCCATGAAGCTCAACAAGCGTCCTTCAAACGGGCTGCTGAGACACATCCTACAGCAGGTGTACAACCACTCAGTTACCGACCCGGAGAAGCTGAACAACTATGAGCCCTTCTCCCCTGAGGTGTACGGAGAGACCTCTTTCGACCTGGTGGCTCAGATCATCGACGAGATGGAAATGATGGAAGATGACACCTTTGTTGACCTCGGCAGTGGTTAGTCTGCTGTTATTTTGGGACGTCACTTAGTAGTGTATCCCAACAAATACATTGTTAATAGGTTGATAGTTTGTTAATGGTGTAGTGGGGACGGTTATTGATAAACAAATAATAATATTGAAAGGTGGCTATATTGACCAGACCCACAGGAAGTGCACCGGGCTTTGAAGCCAATTTGACATAGCGGCCAAACAGTGGAATGACAACTTCCGTGTCCTTCTCGCGCTAAACTGGAAGTAGCCGGCTGGGCCGACGGAGGTCTGTAGTGTGACTGCTCTATAGGCCCCATAGTGCGGAAGCAGCGCCGATCAGCCGGGTAATTTCATACGTGGGAAATTGAACTTTTTTTGACTTTGTGCGCCACTTAGCAACTCTCATAGGAATGAATGGGGTTTCGCCTCGTACGCTGTATCCAGGTCTTATAATGCATCCATGATATTGACAGCCTAAGTGTCTTTGTTTGTTTAGTGTAAGACGTGAACCTATTGTTTTCTTATTTGCAGGAGTTGGTCAGGTAGTGCTGCAAGTTGCAGCAGCAACCAACTGTAAACACTACTACGGTGTAGAGAAAGCAGACATTCCAGCTACATATGCAGAGGTAACCACATAAATATCTTGAAAGACCAGAGGGGTATTCCAGAAAGAGAACGAGACAACACCGCTGTGTCAAAGATCACCGCTTCCACAGTCATTGTAGTGAAACGATGCAGTGTTGGCGCAGTGCAAATCACCTCTGGCAAATAAACAGAGGAGTCTGAAGTTTTTCCGCTGTGTGGTGTCATTGTGTCCAATCAGTCTTCAAAGTGGATTTCCCGGTTCACATTTTATCTTCTCATCATTACCCTGTAGGAACACACCCAAACCAGCATTGTTGTTTGGATATTAATATTTGCATTCTCTCTCTCAGACCATGGATAAAGAGTTTAAAAAGTGGATGAAATGGTACGGGAAGAAACATGGGGAGTACACAGTAAGTGACTATCGTAAAGCACACACACACACACACACACATGTATATATTGTTCTGCAGATCCAAGGGTTTTCAGGATTTTTACCCATACTCTGCGTTGATTCTTTCAGCTGGAGAGAGGTGACTTTCTGTCTGAAGAATGGAAGGAAAGAATCGCCACCACAAGGTGTTACACCAAACCGGGTCACCGCATTAGTCTGAAAGACGCATGTTCCGTTTTCCAATAAGACCATTTATAAGCTGAATTTCTACACTGAGGGACTAGAAAATAGAAACCCCTATACATTGTAATGCAACGGTTCAGTCCTCAATCAAATATGAATCACAATCGCAATTTTGGCTTCCCACAATTAAACCTGATCGAACGATTGAATGATGAGCGTATTGGCATCTTAAATGCGTGCTTTGCTCATTGAAAACTTCATTGCATATCAAATCAAGTGCTTCCTAAACTAACACACAGCCACCATGGGGGGATTGAGATGTTTTGGCTTCTCTGTTGTGGAGCTGGCATACCGCTGTGCCCGTACTATGACGAGGCAACCTGCAAAATAATTTAGCAGCTGCAGTCCAGAGAAGAAGAGTAATACACAACAGAGAGCACAAAACGAAAATCAAATGTCCGAGAGCTAGTCCCTTTTGGGTACAATTTTATTTATGTTGCTTCTTGGGGATGTACTGTGAATAAGAACAATAAGTCTTATTTTGATGCGAAAATTTGTACATTAGCAGGAATGTAGCCAAACATGGAAGGGAAAGCAGTGCTCTGTTTATTTAATTATGAAAGTGCAATAAAAATATTTGTCCCTAAAATCAATGAATAACTGTGATAAATAATCATGATCTCAATATTGATCATAATAATCAATATTATCATTTTGGCCATAATCATGCAGCTCTACAGGACTCCTATATGAAAGGTTTAGAAGAAAGTTAGCACTCCTATAATAAATGTATCTGCAGAACTTTGACAAAAAATATCACTTTTTTTTTTTCTGCCAACTTTATGTCTAAATTGTTTTTTCTTTGTCTGTCTTGCAGTATTATTTTTGTGAATAACTTTGCCTTTGGTCCAGAGGTAGATCACCAGCTGAAGGAGCGCTTTGCTAACATGAAGGAAGGTTAGTATTTTTTTTTAACTTAGCACAACATTGTTTTGTGATCACTTCCTATGGATTATAGCAAAGTGTTCCTAAAAAGAGCCTTAGTATATTAACTTTAACGTAAACGTGGATGGATTTTCAAGGGAAAATCTGGCCAATGTACTTCTGACAATGCATTCTGTCAACCATAAGAGCAATCAATACAAACTGGGTTGATTTGGCTTTTCCTAGGAATACAATGAGATAGAAATATGGGATCCTCATTCCACTGGTCCTTTTATCTCCACAGTGAGCTATGTCATTTAAAATGACTTGTATGGCAGAGCAGATGGTTGATGAGCCACAAAAAAGTCAGACATTTTATGAGGCCTCAGGAGTAAACTGATTAAGGCTTTAAGTAGCAGGTGCTAATAACCTTTTCTTATGACAACTTTTAGTTTGTGTACAAAACATCATGGCCTTCTGTTGGTAGCAATCAATTCAAATCACTTTAATCATCCCCAGGGGGCAATTCAATGGCACAAAGAGCAGCACATTCCCACATATACAGTACAGCATCGTAGTGATGCTGTGGCTCACTGTAACAAATATATGTATTCAGCTGTTCTCATTGGTAACTAAAATAACAATGGCTGATGGCTTCCATGAGCCACCGTGTTAACTCTTGGCACTCAACCTTTGACTTCACGACCCCACTTTGCTACTTGACACGCAGTTTTGAATACTTAAAGGGGTGATAGAATCATTATATAGGGTATTTCACACTGTTCCTTAAGGTCTCCTAATAGGGTATGTAACATTGGTTGGGCTGAAAATTGCACGAATGCTATTTTATGGGCCCTTAACTACCCTGTGAATATGGCCCTATTTGTAACAAGAGCTTTTTTCCAAATATGGTATGCTCATGAATATTTAGATGAGCTGCACGCTGATTGGTTTGAGCAAACCACATAGAAACACATTGAGACGAGACAGCAGGTCTCATATTTCAGACACTGCAAAGTTATACATTGTTTGTCTACCATTTTGTTATTAAATTCACTTCTCAGACTTTTTTTTATGCAAGTAATCAACTATATAAAGCTCAAATATGGGCCGTTTTACAAAAATTTATGGCTAATTGCAAATTTGGTAAGACGTGTCAGACTTTAGGACCTCCACACAGTCTGATGAGAAAGCGGCAACCTCCATACCCAGTGAAAGTCACCGTTTCTCGGTTACTTACTACCGGGGCTCGGGGCTCCGCAGAGCTGGCCGGCTGCCAGTTGCCGGCATAACTAGTGTATATTTACAGTTTGAATTTCGTCACGCCACTTATATATCAGCTACCCCAA
This sequence comes from Perca fluviatilis, assembly GCF_010015445.1. Classification (NCBI taxonomy): domain Eukaryota; kingdom Metazoa; phylum Chordata; class Actinopteri; order Perciformes; family Percidae; genus Perca; species Perca fluviatilis. The sequence goes on from NC_053120.1 coordinate 26,005,845, forward strand.
GGTCTTATAAAGCTAACAATTGTGTCTGATTTCAATTTAATGCATTTTTGTTAACACAAGGGGTTTCGTTAGCTGCTAGTGTCCCTTCAATCCTATGTGTACAGATCGCGGCTAGTTAGCTACACTTTCGGCATAACTATAGTATATTTACAGTTTGAATTTCGTCACGCCACTTATATAACCGCTCCCTAAGGTCTTAACAAAGCTAAAACTTTTGTCCGATTTCAATTTAATGCATTTTTGTGAATTTTAGAGGTCTTGTTAGGAGGAGGCAAGCTAGCTAGCTCTCATTGATAGAGCTCGATCCAGCTCACTCGCAGACAAGAGGCATTTATTTCCCCGATCATTTAAATAACTCAATACACATATCCATTACAAGATTAACTGGAACCTGTGGTAAGAGATTGTGGGCGTAACAAGCTCGCTGACCGCGCGACCGCGCTCTCACTCACACAGACCGGCCATTTAGTAGGAAGAGGGGAGCTGCAGGCCCTGGAGCTCTGTCAGGGCAGCGGCATTTGGTAGTCCACTAACCCAGAAATGGTGACTTTGCGCGGGTATCAAGCACCGTGGGCTGCCAGCCGTGACGGAGCTCCATCTACCTCACAGCAGGCCGGTTTAGCCATAAATTTTCGTAAAATGGCCCATATTTGACCTCTACATAGTTGATTTCTCGCATAAAAAAGTCTCAGAAGTGAATTTAGTGATAAAACAGCAGATGAACATTTTCTGAGATCTGCGCGACCTATTCAGAAGACTACCTGATCTCAGGTCGGTGGTGTAGCCTATGTAAATGTTGGGGCGTGACAAAGAGACAGACTAGAGCCAAAAAAGGAGGAGCCACCGAGTTGACGTCAACTCATCGTTGAGATTTGCCCGTTTTCAGAGGCAGTTTCAAATTGTGAGATTTGCAGAGGAAAGAGGTGTCAATGGGATTTTGAGGTTCTATGTATGTCCTATTTACCCTCCAAACTGTCATTATTCAACTATGACAGGGTAAAATCGGTTTTGCATTCTATCACCCCTTTAAAATGATAATATGAGGAATGTGTCTATGGATTTCTGGCTCTAATTGGGTGAAGTGATTTTTGTATCATATGTGTTTGCTTAATGTAGTGAGCCATTGCAGCTACTGTGTCCACTGCAAAAAAAAATGTGTTTATTGATTTTGTTTGTTTGTTGTTTTTTTATTTCCCCAGGTGGAAAAATTGTGTCCTCCAAACCTTTTGCACCTTTAAATTTTAGAATAAACAGTCGAAACTTGAGTGGTAGGTACCACAATCAGTGGAAAATCCGATTTCAATGTCTCACGCTTCCTTTGATTGTGTTTAAAATGCAGTGTCATGTTTCTATTCTCTGTCCTGCAGATATTGGCACAATAATGCGTGTGGTGGAGCTTTCTCCACTGAGGGGCTCCGTGTCCTGGACGGGAAAGCCAGTGTCCTACTACCTGCACACCATAGACCGCACCATAGTAAGCACTGAAGCTCTTGGAGGAGAACCCAATGTGCATAGACTAGAATGTCTATAAGAGAAGACCTTGACAAATAAAACACTAAATGACTGCTGAAACATACAAATACATTAGACACAAAGACTAACCTAAACTTGAGATAGGCTGCCATAATAACAGCTGGTATTGTCTCAATGAGTAGTCAGTCCCATGACTAAGCAATCTGAGTAGATGACCCAACAGTGGCGGTGACTTATAATGGCACCACAGTTAATGATGTACATGTGCCAATATTGATTTGACTATATTGTTTGTACCTATTTAGGGCATGTTTTTTGATGGTCAAGCAAGGGTAAGTGAGTAAATGCAAATCAACCTCAAAGAACTGGCAGTGACAAAGGGTGACTGCATTATAATATCCTAATCTAAAGAAGCAGTCTACAATTGATGAACTGGTCTCAAGTCTTGTTCATTGTTTGATTTAAAAAGAGTAACAAATGTATTTTAAGATGTAATTAGAGACCTATTATTTAATGACACAAGAAAGCAAATTGTATGTACATGCTACACACTATAAAGGGATTTATAAGACATTAATTGTATTCACAATGACATTTTTGAAATCCGGTTACAGCCAATGTTAATGTAAACACCATGGTTATTTGAACTTAGGTAGAATGTAAATACTATTATTCTAATATTCTTATTTTCCTTGTCCTGTTCTTCAGCTTGAAAACTATTTTGCTAGTCTCAAAAATCCTAAACTCAGGGTAAGTCATGTTCTTCTTCCTCAATGTATTGGCATGAGTCACTGTACAATCTATATTTTCTGGATCAAATAATGAAATTGGTTCATCTTATATCAGGAGGAGCAAGAGGTAGCTAGGCGACGTCAGCAGAAGGACACGAAGGACAGTAAAAGCAATAGCACCACGCCCACTAAACCTAAAGAACAAAACAAGGTAGGACACGCACAGATTTACAACACTTTATGTGGGAAGCAATTCCTCGGACCAGTAAGATGGGGACTGAATATGAATCAACTTGTGTGCCATTTTGTCCCTGAAATATTCCTATCTTGGCTTACGCGTATTACAGCAGGACTCCTGTGGTGAGGATGAGCGTCCTAGCTTGGTGACAGTGGTCAAGCCCTCTGCTAAACCCCGAAGAGCCCGACTCTTGCCCAAAGCTCGCAAGTTGAACAACAAGAAACGTGGTCGACCCAAGAAAGCTGCCCCGGCTGCCGAGAAGAAAAACAAGAAGAATCAGAGCGCATTGGATCTGCTTCATGCCAAGACCCTTTCGGCGGCACCCCCTCAGGGTCAGAGCGCACGCACACACACACACACACACACAAGAAATGATGAATGCCCTCTTTACATCTAAACTGTATGGCCTAGAAATCTCAGTTTAACGTGAATATGCATGTTGTGTGTACAGATGCATACCGGCAACCTCAGAGTCCCTTCTACCAGCTTCCCCCCAAGGTCCAGCACTATCCCTCTAGTCAGCTGCTTCTGAGCCCGACTCCTCCTGGTCTGCAACAACTGCTAGGTGAGCTGATTGTTGTTGTCTTCAAATCAGTTGTCAAGTCGTACATATTTTACTAGACTTTGTGCATATCTCATTCATTTCATTATAATGGTGGTTTTATTGTTACATTTGAGCTTCAATATGCGCAGATTGTTAATAAAGAAATAAAGAATCTTCTGTATTTGATCTCTATAAAAAGTTGATGCAACAGCCTACAGTGAGAAGAGCAGAGTTTACAAATGAGAGGTCAGAAGGAGAGACGCAAAGTCTGGTCAGATAACTTGAGTTCCTAAACACGTAGTTAGCCTAAATGTGGTATAACACTGCATGTCAATCTGTTTGGTGTCTGAGCTCCATTTCCCCAACAACCCAACTAATATATTATATCCTGTGTTTTTGCTCCCTCTGTGTCCATGACCTAAATCTTTTTACAGATAACATCAAAGTTCAATACCTCCAGTTTATGACCCACATGAAGACTCCTCAGTACCGCTCCAACCTGCAGCAGCTTTTAGAACAGGAGAAGGTAATAAGTAATGCTATTGCAGGCATTATTGATTTGTTACTGCTGCAATTTTCCTTTAACCTTTTACTAACATATCATGCCAACACATATTAAGTGGCATCTACCTAAACATTTTTTTAAAAACAATCATATTTTCTTTTGCATTTTTGCCCAACCTCTTACCTGTATTCTTCCTTCCTTTCTGTCTCTAGCAAAAACACAGGGACCTGTCAGGGCAGGCGGAGCAGCTCCACTCTGTTTGTCAGTCTCACAAGGATAAGATTAAAGGTCTCTTTCAGACCAAACTAGATGAGGTGGGGACAACTACTTTATTTCACTCCATTACACAGCTGTATTTCCATCTTTACTTTGGTCTTGCATCAATGCTCATAAAGTTATTTTATTTATGATGTATTTTATAAAATTAAGGGTCTATATAAATCTAAAGTACGGCATGTGTACCAAGATTAGTTCTTAAATACAGCTATTTGAAGGACAACCTGAATAGCTTATATCCCTTTACAGATGAACAACAGACAGTGACACCCAACTGGAATGTGAGCGAGGGAGAACATACTTTGGGTTTTTTCCTGCTGTATTATTTTGTAGTTTGCATTAAACTTAACACTAAGCTCCTCTGGTTGAAACTTCAAGTCTGCACCTGAGACACGCATAGCATCCCCTGTTGGGTGTTGTCAGACATTTGCTTATGCTGAAAGCGCTAATTACACCCAACAGTGATGTGAGGTTACAGTGATCAGACAGTGTACTAAGGGTGTAACGGTACACAGAAGTCATGGTTCGGTTCATACTCCGTTTTAGGAATCACAGTTTGGTCACGGGAAAAAGGCACATGTTTCATTTAATTGGAACAGACAGTAGAGCGTGTGTCAAAAACGGACAAAATCCTCTTGCTGGGGACTGATGTAGCATTTGGCCCTCTGGCAACTTTGGTAATCTATTTTCATTATAAAAACAAGGAACATTCAAACACTTCTGCATTGCACTGTACGAACACTGAACAAACACTTTCCCAAAAGGTAACAATAGGCTATAAAACTGGAAATCCTCTTATGCTATGAAATTGAAAATACAAAATAAAACTTGTGTTTCAGTTAGTTTCACTGTGGCTATTTTTAATCATAAAATCACCTAAACTAGTACGGTAGTAATATGTAAGCTGAACAAACACTCAAAAAACAGCAGCGCCAACACACCATCCTTGTCTAATACATAAATACTGTGTGTACTATAGTAGTGACTGACTCGGCAGGGTAAAAACCGGAGGTTAGCGAACCAAGATTTTCACTGATTTTAAATTGTTGTTGTAGGCATTATGTGTTTGTAGCTGATGTGTGACACTGTTTGTATCCATGTCTGTGTGTGTGTGGTGATCAGCTGGGAGTGAAAGCATTGACTGTGGAGGACCTGCTGCAGGCCCAGACGGAGATATCAGCCCACAATCATCAGCTGAAAGAGCAGACTAAGCAGCTTGAGAGAGACATGGCCTTGCTGAGAGACCACAGCCTGCTACTGGTGAGACCTCAGGGCTTGCTACTATGTTGTTGTAACCTCCACCCTCCACTACAGAATCAGCCACAGTCAGGGGTCTGAAAAAGTCTAAAATTTCTAAATAAAAATTTTAGGCGTTAAAAAGTCTTACATTTGCTAAAGTATTGTGTTCTAGGTCTTAAATAATTTAAAACAGGTCTTAATTTTCCTACATCCATGTAACGCTACCTTGAATGCTCATTGAAATGCTGCCGCAGCACTTTAGAATGTTTTATTTTTTTATTCTGTGGTGTTGTAGTTCTTTCTTTAGCTAGTCAAATACAATTTACAGTATTATGACTACAAGTGAGAACAACATGCATCTTATATTGCAGCCAATCGGCTTTCACGTTTTTGGCACGAGTCTCTTTCGGATTGTACCACAGACGCAAAACAGATTTTATTCTTCACCAATAGGGAAGTGCAAGTTTAGTGATACTTGGCTTGAAAAAAATTAATTTAGGGCTTGGTTAAAGCTCCATTGTGTAATTTTTTTGAGTTGATTCTTAGCAAAAAAAACTTTGTTCTTTCACAAATATGTACTCATTCATGTGTAATTACTTCCACCAACTAATCAAAGTATTCTCATAAGCGTAGAATCTGCCATTTAGAATCATTCAGAAAACATACATACATAGTCGCTCGAATGACGGACGCCATGTTGCCCCTCCGTCTTTAAAATACATTAGCCAAAGAGTGACATACCTCTGCCTTTTGCGCTTTTAAATTCAGTGGCACTGTGATGAATGCCAGGGAGGGGGAGAAGGTCATGGAGTGGCCAAGGAAGTTAAAAAGAGAATTAAAACGACAACGCGACAGGCAAAGCAACAAGACCAATGTTAATATTGGAGTGGCTTTTCCAAGATGGAAAGAGCTCATAAGGAGCAAGGATTTTAAAAAGGGACGCCGAAGTTGCCTGCTTTCTTCTCAAAAGGTAATTCTGCTTATTTGTGTAAATTTAAAGTTTTATAGTTGCTTGTCTAACTATAGCATGGTTGTGCATAACGCTAGAACGACGTCTAGGATTATTTTCCTCGCGTCGGTGATGAAAAAGGATTGTCTATCTTGTAACATAAACGTAATCATGTTTCGTGATTTCCCCGGCAGACAACTCGCATCATGTGCAGTTGTAACACAGACTAGCTCCAGCTAGAACCGCTGCGTGTAAACGATGGAGATACTAAGAGCTAATTTCGGTTTCATTGACAATATTCATACTGCTCAAAGAAATATATTAAAAACAAAAACCTTCATTGCTTCTCTCCTGTGCTGTAAACATTGCCTTAAACTATTAATCTCGTACAATATACAGAATAACGATAGCACTGATACTTTACTAACATTAGCTTGCATATGTTTGGGCACCTGATAGCTGATTTTAGCAATGAAATGGTACCAAAATAACAAACTATTATTACACTGGAAGGAACACTCACGGACGAAGTCGTACTTCTTGGAATAATACGGCCACCGTAGGAGTTAAAATGTGTTTGGGGATGGGAGGGGCTAGAAAGTAATTTTCAGTTGGTTGTCATATACAATTTCACCGCTAAATGGGAGAAATTTTTACACAATGTAGCTTTTAAGCCAGTTGCTAACAACGTGTTTGAAGCCTACTGCTTCTTATGCAAGAAAGCAATTAAACTGGGAACCTTGGGTGTACGGGTGCTGGAGTCTGATGCAGTAAGTAAGGAACATCTAAATGATGTGAAGGGTCTCCGGCAAATGACAGCCATCCGCCAGTTCTGCCAATTATCTGGCGGCTCCAGCCCCGGCCCCAGCACTACCTCCGCACTGCCTATGCGAGACCCGCACAGCAGCTCCGCAACTCTGAAATTGGGGATTTGTTTCAGACGATGTTTCCGGACTCTGACAGTTTTTTTTTTTTTTTTGCTGATCGTCGTGATATAAGTCTTGAATTTCAGTTATAATGGTCTTACAGCCTTGCACTTCAAGCTGATAAGAAATTTCTATTTGCTAGAGCATTCTCCAAGCGAATAAATAACAGCCAGTGTGTGTGTTTGTTGTTTCCCAGCTGAAGTCTCGATGTGAGGAGCTAAAGCTAGATTGGGGCTCTTTGTGTCTGGAGAGTTTGTTGAAGGAGAAGCAGGCACTACGCAGACAGATCTCTGAGAAACAGAGACACTGCTTGGAGCTGCAGGTACACAGTCCGCCTCCTCCATTTATATATATATATATATATTCCTTGATACTTGCTGTGTTCTCCTGTGGCCTCTTCTTCCATCCTTTCTCCCACTTTCGTCCATCCCACTGGCTCTTCAGAGAAACATTCAAAGGAATTAGCCTTGCCACTTAAACTGAACAAAATGTAGCTTTCAGGAAGAGTGGATGAATTGCTGTCACAAACATTTTCCTACACATATCATTGTTGTAGGAGGCCTGTTTTCTTGTGTAACGGCTCCCTCTGGTGTCTGTTTGTAGATCAGCATTGTGGAGCTGGAGAAAAGTCAAAGGCAGCAGGAGCTGCTTCACCTTAAATCCTACAGCCCCTGTGATGGCTCCCCATACAGAAAGAGCCTAGAATCTCGCTCTTCCACAGACCTGGACTCCTCTAAGCTTGGCCTGTCCTCGGCCCCAGCCCTCAACGGCATCAGCCCAGACCTGTCTATCAATGGCACAAGCTCACCCTGTTTTGACCGGGCCAACACCAAGGGGGAGCTTCTTTCTCGCTACCTGCCCATCTCTCCAGACCATGAGATTTTACCCACCATCCCTGATGTCCGGCAAAGGCAGCAAAGTTCGTCCTACGCTCTTCCTGATTACACACGCTTCTCCCCCGCAAAGATTGCCTTGCGGAGACACCTTAACCAGGACCCCACGGCCTCTGCTCACTTGAGAGGTCCAGGGCTGACCGCACACAGGTTGGTTGGCACTAAACGCTCCCAAATTTCCAATAATGAACCTTTTTGTTTTCAAGGTCTCCAAGTACCAACAGACAGCTAACTAGTTTAAGCTACATTTTCCTGTTTCTGTTTTTTTTTTTTAGGGAATTTGGTGGTGTGAACTCTCCGCTTGGAGCCAAAATGAACTGCCCCTCTCCCAATGCAGCTGATGCCCAGAATAAAGGTTTTGAGAGGGTAAATGTTTATCTTTCCTTGCTGTCTGTGCCCATGCACTGGTCACTCTGTAAGTTTTCTACCTTCCTTGCAGCTCTCTCACTCTTAAGTAATTGTCCCTTTGTTTATATAGGGTGGTAAGGAGAGGAGCCCATCTGTTCAGGGTGACAACAGCATTACGAGCCTTCCAATAAGTATCCCTCTAAGCACTGTCCACCCAAGTAAACTACCAGTCAGCATCCCCCTGGCGAGCGTGGTGCTGCCCAGTCGTGCTGAGAGACTGGTGAGTTTGTTCAGTGTAGTACTGTAATGTAGGTACTGTCATAAAGTACATTAGTGCCCTGCTCCACATGTAATAAGTGAAATGCACACTGAAGAATAAGATTGATGTGTACACAGTAAGCTAAACAGGTTAGAGTTATGTTGGATCAAATTCTAGTTGTTTCACCTGGATAATCATAGATTTAGTTGTTTTACATTTTTTGATATTGCTTGTTTGAATTTGACGTTGTGATATATTGTCTGCATTCATAATTTCAGAGAAGTACTCCGAGTCCTGTGTTTCAGGCAGGTCAGACCAATGGTAAGGATTACCCTTCAACCACTTAATGTATTGTTAACATGTTACATTCATTATCATAACCATAGAATGAATTGCTTTTTTTATTACTAATAAAGTGCATTTAATATTTTGTGTTTTATATTTGATTTTTGACTGGCGGTTCTTCCTTGCATCCTTGCATCGCATTAACTGTTTGGTCTCTGTTTTAGGATATTCATCCAGCACAGGGCTGATGAATGGAGGTCCCCATCCTGAGGACCATAATGGGGCTTCTTCATCACCTCCCCCACACCCCAACACTACTTTGGCAGGACCATTGGGCAGAGGAGGTCCCATTCAGAGCCCCCCCCTCAGCACTGGAGGAGTGCTCCAGTATGCAGATGGCCCCCCGAGGATTCTTCCAGAAGACGGACAGGATCGTCAAGGAGGTGACTCTGACACGGAGCCCCAGGACAGTGAACTGCGGAGGAGAATCTTCTTCTCGTCTTGCTCCTCTTCCTCCTCGTCTTCCTCTTCGTCAGGCAGTGGAGGCAGCGCGGCCGGAGGATCACGCCTCCACCATCACACTGGCAACAAGCAGGGATACCACAGTAACCATGGAAACCACCACCACCAGTCCCCCGGCACACAGCACACTCCCACGCCCACACACATGTCGTCATCACACGCCTCTCACGGCCTCGTCTCTCAAGAGGGACGTAAGCGGGGGAGAAGGAAACGCAGCTCTACAGTGGCTGTCACAGCCAGCGGATCCCCGAAGAGGAGGTCGTTCCCCGGGCTCTGCTCCAACAACCACTCCTCAGGATCGCCACTCAACATCAACACCATGGTGAGTCACCAAAAGGCATGAAGAGAGAAAATTGACAGGAACCTGATATATTTTTTGTTGCAAACTCTTTTTTATTGGCGTTTTTTTTTTTTTTTTTTTTACAGATTGTAAAAAGTTCAGGATTGTTATTGTACAACTTGTTCAGCATTTTCATATATAAAAACAAATAAAGGGTATGTGTAAATACTAGAGTTTAGATTCTCTACCCGAACTTGACCCGACCCGACCCACGGGCCGGGTTGGGCCGATACTTTCCGCCGCTATCCTCGGCCCGGGCCCTCGATCAAGCATTTGTGTTTTTTTAATCAATACTTTATTTGGCTAATTGGGTGGTGAGGTTCATTTGAGATAATTCTAAACAGATTTCTGTAGTTCAAACAACTCGGAATTGTAGTTGAGAACGTCAGTTATAGCCCACATATTCAAAAATTGTCTGGTTTAGCTCGGGCCTGTAATTCCAGTTAATGTGTCGGGCCGGGCTCGGACACGACATGCACGGGCTCGGGTAGGGTCGGGCTTGATTTTATTTATTTATTGCAAAGTGTCATCTGCATGTCTTTTTGTCCCAACAGGTGAACAACATCAACCAGCCTCTGGAGATCTCCGCCATCTCCTCCCCAGAACAGTCGAGCCGTAGCCCCACTGGGCCGGACCTGGACCAGCCTCCCATCTTGAAGAGAGAGCGCCCCCTGGAGCTCAATGGCACAGGCCGTTACTCCTCTGCCCCCAGCTCTGATGACGAGGACTCGGGATACCCTGCGGACAGCTCCAGTTCACGGTAATATAGCCATTATAATATAATAAATTAAGAGGAACAACGATGGACCTGCTGAGCTACCTTTTACGCAAGATGACTTTGCTGGTCTCCACTACAGCTGCAAGCTATTTTCCCTTTCCCTTCTAGGTTTTTGCTTAGTAGCCTGGTGACCAATTACATTTTCTTTGCTTTCTACTCAATTTTAATCTGCCGTTGGTGAAAGAAAAAATGACGTTGAACGTGCCTTTTGACTGCTCTGTTGCAGATATTAGAGGGGTCAAACTCATTTTGTTGCCGCTTATGGCTGTTTGTTTTGAATTTAATTGTTTTTCTCTAGAATTGAAAGAAAAATTGCCACTATATCCCTGGAGAGCAGAGATGGACCTGGTAGACTAGGGGATGGTGAAAGAGGTAAGAAAAGAAAATGTCACTTTAAATAAAGACTTCTGCTACTTAATGCCAACCCATCTTTCTTTTCTCCTTCATTAGTCAGGAAGTCTGGCGGGAGCAGTGGTAACAGCACAGGCAGCGAGGCCTCCTCTTCATCCTCCTTGTCCTCTACCAGCAAGTGGAAATCCACCTTTTCACCCATTTCTGACCCCAAACAACCCAACTCTGACCTGAGACAGGGGGGCTCTCCATTTGGCATGGGGGGGTCGAGCCGGGGCACAGACTCAGATTCTGACCACAAACAACAGCATCAGCAGGTGAGGAAAGGAAGTGATGGAGAGTCGTCCAGCTACGCCAACCCCAACCCCTTCCTCAGTCAGGAGGCAGGGCCGCGGGGTGGCGGCAGCGCCGGCGCCCAGGGAGGCAGCGGTTCCGACCAACGCCAGGCCCTCCAGAAACAGAAGGCCCCTCGCGACTGGGAACTGAAGACGAGCAGCAGCATGGCCAGTCAGAACCTCTTCATATCTGCTGCTGCCAGCAGTGGTGGGGGCATTTTGAGCGGGAAGGTGGGGGGCAGTCCTGTAGCAGTTTCCTCAACCACAGGATCCCCTGTGGGGCAGTACCTGGGGTCTCAGTTCCCACTCGGAGGGACGTCCGTTCTACAGTCCTTGTTCGGGGCCCAGACGGGCGGATCCACGGTGAGTGGGACTCCAAGGCTCGTCAACGGACACCCTGCCCTGGGAAGCTTCTCCAGCGCTGGGCTGGCGGGGGGAGTGGCTGGAGGTGAGCATCACAGTGACAAACCGATCATGTAAAGTTTTAGCCCGGTCAAGAGTGAGGGTCGTAGTCTTAGCCTGGGGTTGTCTCGATAGAGAACAGTAGGAGTCTGAGGGAATGGATCTGCTAGTAGAGCCAGGTAAGTGGAGGTCCAGTGCTGCTGTCTGTCTGTCTGCCTGTCTGTCTGTCTGCCTCACTGACAGCTGGACTGGCGGACTGACTCTCTGTGCTCCTTGCTTCCACATGGACTGGCTGCTTGAGTGCTGCTGTTAGAAACACCCTTGGAAAATGTTGCATTTTAACAAAATGAATGCTTAACAAAATGTTTAAAAGAAAAAAAAGATTTGTCTTGAAACTTGAGATTGGCCATGAATATTAATAACATGGTTTACATAACTATTACTTTTACTATACTGTCATTTTCTGTGGGTGTATCTGTTGGAGTTGAATGTCAGAGTCATTTCACTTGTAAGCAAAAGGTCAACCCAGAAATCAGTTTGGCTACAATAAGAAACGTTTTGGTGCAATCCTACATTGGCCAACTCATTTGGCGTCCTTGCAGTCACAGTGGACTGACTCTGTTTGCTTTCTGTGTTGCTTGTCTTAAGACTTGCTTGCCGCTATGCACAACCTGGCTCAGTCCTTGCTTCTCTCTTTGTCCCCCTCCTTCTCGCTCTCTTTGCCACCTTTATCTGCTCTCTCTGCCTCCACTCTCTCGCCCTCCTCCTCCTCCCTCCATTTCTGCTGTATGATTTGCAGGTATATTTCACCACGTGGTTCCCACAGTGTCTTCCCATCAGTTTGGGGTGACGCTGCCCACCTCTGGAGGCCTCAGCTCTCTGCTCAGTCTCTCGTCCTCATCCTCTACCTCGTCCCAAACCCAGCAGCACACCACTCCCCAGCCAGCCTCCATGCGCCTGGCCTCCGTGTCCTCGCCTCTCCCCCTCTCCCAGGCTCAGCACAGCCGCACTCAGTCAGTCCTGCATAGCCCCTCTCCTCCCACGCTCACCCTGCCCCCTCCTCCCCCCCTGCACAGCACCTCCTCCTCAGCACCCACGCACTCGGACGCCCCGTCATCATCTCGATCCGACTCCCTCCACTCCTCCCGTCTGTCCCACTCCTCTCTCCATCACCAGAGAGCACAGTCATCCCTCTCTCTCTCCATCTCCGCCTCCTCTGCTTCTGTCTCTGCTGCTGCCACCGCTGTCGCTTCCCTCTCCTCTTCCTCTCTGTTGACATCCTCCTCGTCTCGTCCATTCGCAGTGCACTACTCCCCTCGGCTGCCCCCTCCACCACAGGCCAGCAGCTCAGGTGGTGGCGGGAGCATGTGGAGGACTCAGGGCATGCATGGTAACTACACAACCTCCCAGCTCCCTGGCTCCCGACCTAGATAGGGTTTGGGGGGGAAGGGGGAGGGGGAGGACAGAGAGGGGAAGGGCGAAGGGCAATCAGAAGGTGGAAAGAGGGAGAGAATGAGAGAGAGAGAGAGAGAGAGAGAGAGACTGGTAGGGAGTGAGAGAGACAGGATACCTGTTTTTCATGTGCTCCCAAAACAGTGATGTTCTGATTAAACAAGGTAAGTCAAATTCTTGGGTTTTAGATTTAAAAAAAAAAACATGCTGGGTGACAGGATTTAATACTGTTTGTTTATTGCCGTCTATGTCATCCATAGAAACACTCAACATATTTTTCTGTCTTCTTTGATGTTTCAGGTAATTGTTGAAAACTACCTCAAAATTAAATAAACTATGCAAATGTCCAGGTGTGGACCAAGGCACTCTCCTCACTCACTGGTGCTTGAAATTGTCTGCACTACCCACCCGCCTCCAAGACCGGCTTCTGTACTGGGATCTCTGAGACACACACACACACACACACACACACACACACACACACACACACACACACACACACACACACACACACACTAACCACCACTATGGTCACCTTGAGCAGAATTCATAGGGTACCGGTCATGTTTATGTGTTGGTTTGAAGATTTTGCAATATGGAAATCAGTACTGGCTGCTGCTCAGCACTCAAATGAACTGAATTATAAAGATGTCTGGTTTAAATTAAAGGTGCTCAATAGTATGATAATGTGTCTTTTTTGTCCTAGTCACTATTACAGCAACTAGCAAAATAATCTGTTTAAATGATTTTATGTAACATTTAAGAACAGATTGAAGCACATAGTCCACCTTTATGATCTGAAAGTCGTCATGTGTCACGTTCCCTCCAAAGTTCACGTAATATGTTTGCGTGCGCGCACGCACACACACACACACACACACACACACACACACAGGCCAGTTCATTAAACTCTGTCGTGTCTGTCATGCAGTGTCTCCTCTCTGCATGCATGCTTCCTTAACTCTGTTTTCTTCTGTGAATATTTGTTGCAACATATTTGAGTATGAAACAAGATGAGGAACTTTAGTATTTGGGCTGACTTCACACTGGATAGTAAGATACAGTTACTCTGTAGCAGAAGATGTGCTAGTCCTGGCTGGTTTGTTGACACCCCTTAAACTCTGCTAATGTTGATGATTTACAATATTTTAATGTTTATCAAAATAAAAAATAAAAAAATGTAACTGGGTTACAAAACTGATATGCTCTTTAATTAAGTTCACATGAGTGCTGAAATTAATTATGAATGCGTGGTTCAGTGTTTCTCTTCTAATATCAGATATTTAACATCTGTAAAAGTTTTTGTTAACTTCAAAAATGAGCTTGTTAGGTGACCATAATCGTGCATATTTAACATTCTCTAAATGAATCAACTGAAAAATATGGAGCAACATCATTGTATGTTTTAAATTCAGAACACATGTTCCGATTTCAGCCTAATTTTGAGAATATGGCGAATTAGAAAGATTTCAAGGGGTGCCAATAACGCCGAGTACATTTTCATTTTTCAAAAAGACCCTATGAAATTTATTTGATGAGATGGTGCTATATCGAAATTGTCAGCCACTTTCTGTATTTATTAACATTTTCTTTTTCGGTCAGTTTGGTAAATCACACTACTATGTGGGAACGCAGCCGAAATACATTTACAGCAGGAATTTTTAACTCTTCTTAAGCTAAACTTGTTCATATTTATCTCTGCTGTTGGGAAATGCAGGTTTAAGCAAATGTTTAGGACATAAAATGTGGACACATGTATGTGGAATTATACTGCATACACACACACACACGCATGCATGCAGATCTTCACACACTGAGAAAACAATGAACCATAACCACAACAAACTACTGGACTCTCTTCACACCTTTTTTGTTTGCTTTTTTATTGCGTCATTTGTTTTTTTTGTAAACAATGTTTGTACTGTGAATGTGATTCATTCTCCGACTGTATAGTTGTGTATAATTTAGATTATTATATTTATGCTGTCACTCTCCATTTGCCTTGGCATTTGTTTTTCTCTTCTTTTTTTCATTTGTTTTTTAACATGAAATGTGCTGATATTGTAGAATGCAATAGTGTGTGTACTTGACTCAGTCTGAAAACAATGGTGCTAAATTTGGACTGTACCTGATCTTATTTATTCTATAGTGAAAACATCAAAAAACAAATTGAATACTTGGTGCTGTACACAGGGACATTTGTAAAGCCTTTTTATTTTCTGGCATTTCCTTTCTCATATTTAATATGCTATCGTCTGGTTCTTTGAATTCCTCGTGTACAACTGTAGACGACACCTTTCGATAAAACTACTCTGCAACAGCTGGCTCAGAGTCTGAGTAAACCGGTATGAGGCCCTCTGGGCCGGTTTCTAACATAAGCAGCCTGCTTTGCTCTCAGAAAGAGCTGCTCGTCTGTTTGTGAACAAGACACACTGTTTTTTTGTACATAGTGTTTTTGTTTTTATCTTGTATGTCTCCATAAACAGAAAGGTATATGAAATATCTATCTATGTACAGTCTATATATATATATATAGCTCTATATATATATATATATCTATAAGTGAATAGAGGTGTTTTGGTGCTGGCATTGTGACCTTAAACTCGACCTGTTAAACAGGAGGCTTGAAGCCAGGGAGAGTAAAGCATTGCCACAACGGGACATTACCAGAAGGCGCTGAACAACATGGCCGCACAACAGCATGTGAGCCCTTGTGACAGAACCACAAAGTCAAAAGCTGTGTTATTTAACGCACAGACAAACCGCGGTGCTGTGGCTTGAACACAACTAGATCCCAGCACTAGAACTGTCAACACTTTTTATCCAATGGTTGTTTTTTTTTCTTTTCTTTTCTTTTAACCAACTCAGATTCTGCAGGAAAAAAAAAAGATGGTGCTTCAGTTTGCAAACAATGGCAATTCAGGTCTTACAAACGAAATCTTCACTGGTGCATACGGAACTACGTGTCAACCCCTTTTGACACACACACACACACACACACACACACACACAGTCTTTTTAGATGTCTTACTGGCAAGGACCTACCTTGTAATGTGAGCATACTGTGTCATTGCAAAGACTCCTGTGTTAGGATGTATGTGTGTGTATCACTTTGTGAGAGCAGCCGAGCAGCTTCCTTTTTCTTAGATTAGTGGGAATACACTTAAGCTCTGTTTGTGTGTGTTTGGGTGTGCTTCCCCACTGCATATCTAAGGGAAGATTAGATGAGTAATCAAAGCTTTGTTGTAAACTCCTGTCCTGTGCACTCACAAATGTGTTTCTCACCTGCGAGTGTTCGAGTGAAAAGAAGAAATTCATTGTAGAGCATAATTAGAGACCATAGTCGGCTTGTTACCAGCACTGAGAGCTCTTTTTTTTGTAATTATTGTCGAAGCTGTTTTCATTTTGGATTTTTTTTTTTCTTGGTGTTTGATACAATCTGCCGTTACATGTTATGCTTTTAATGGTGTCTTCAGATTCCTGTCGGGTTTTTTAATACTACTAGTCAGACACGGTGCTCTCCTTCACTTAAAACAAGGAAATTGCAGCTATTGATAAATACTACTCTTCTCCTGTTGTGCTGCAGGGTTTTTATGGTTTAATAATCTTCACCGCGAGCTTGCCTGGCGGCTTTCTGACGGTCCAGTTTAACCTACGGAAACGTCTCTAATCTTAGGGGGGGGGCGGCGTGGTGAATGTGCAAGTGAGAATAGTTTGTGGGAATGGCAAAAAAATTGACCACCATTAGGCTACAAGATGTGTAGCTGTTAATATAATCAGTCAAAGGGACGAGGTGCTGTTACTCGAAGTCCTTTGGTGTATGAGCCACAGACTGTAAAAAAAATTAAATAATAAAAAATGAGCTATGAGCATGATTGGTATGGAAGCTTCCATGCGGTTGTCCAGCACGCTCCATCCTGGTACATTTTTGATCATCTGTGAGAGCTTTTTGCAGTCGAGGCTGTTTACTCAAAATCCTGCCAAAGGTCTTAACTCAGGAACGTCCCACATGGCTTGAAACGATGTAAACAATTTTCTTAGAAGTATTGCATGTCAGGCTTATTAACTGTGCTTTGGCATGATTAAGTCCCTTTCTAACCTAACTCGGGACCAGGACAACCCGCCTCACTAAAAGGTCAAATTCACAAGTCCTATATCTCCTCTGATTTAATTCTCACTGTCACATACACCCAGCGTCTCCAGTGAAATCCAGCTTTGTAATGCTTTAAGTGCAGAAGCTGTGAAATGGCTACAATTTTCAGCATCTTCCTCATCTCAGAAAATCTAGATTTGCGTCTCCTTAAGAAGGGAGGTTCACTGTCCTTCGTGGGATTGTCTCACACAGGACACGCGTGGCCCGCAGCGTGTGTGCGGTGAAGCCAGGGCAGGTTTTGAGGTGCAATAACAGCAAACCTACTTTCCAAAAAAAGGCCCTGGGTTTTCATGAATTGTTACTGTTTGATGTTGGTGCTTTTATCCTAAGATGTTATAATGATACAAAATGGAATCCCCTGCGTTTTGATTATTAATAAAATGTTTCCTATAATATTTGAATTCATTTTGTTGTGTGTAGCAATTCATGTCTGATCTAATTCTTTCCCCCCCCCCCCTCACAGAAGACAGCTAATGCTGAAGTTTAGGCTACACATCATGAAATGAACTAGTGAAGAATATCTGTGATGCAAAGGAAGCAAAAAAGACAGCACATCTCTAACATAATCACAATAAGCTATTATTTGTATATTTAAGATATTTCCACCATGTCGATGTGTTTTAACTCTAATTGAAATGAACATTTCAGAAATAGTTTTTGATGAGTGCTGCTGCTTTTTTTTTTTGTTGCTTTTTAGCCAGACCTCCCAGTAGCAGAATTTAGAGGAATGTGCACTGGTTTTGTGCCAAAATGTCTGTAAAATCTCCCAACAAGCCTGTACGGTGAAGGTTTTCACTTGGACTCATAAAAATGTCCACAATAGTTTATTATTTTTTTATTTTTTTTTACCACTCAAATGACATTGATGGGATCCAAAAAAAAGCCAACCTTGTGAAACCTCCAAAATTGAAGCATTGAGTTACACCAGATTATTTGTTTTTATTAAAAATCTGTTAAATACAGCCATGTATCTCACAGTATAGACGTACAGAAATACAGAGGCTTGCAAAATCATACCCCTTGGACTTTTCCACATTGTTATACACGTTAGAACCACAAATGTAAATGTATTTCATTGGGATTTTTTTTTTTACAAATAAACTAAAAAGTGTGGCGTGCTAAAGTATTCAGCCCCCTTTACTCTGTCTGATAGACCTAAATAAAATCCAGTGCAACCACTTGCCTTCATAAATCACCTAGTTAGTAGATAGAGTCAGTGTAATCTAATCTCCGTATAAATACAGCTGGTCTGTGAAGGCCTCAGACGTTTGTTAGAGTGAACGTTGGTGAGCAAACAGCATCATGAAGCCCAAGGAACATACCAGACAGGTCAGGGATAAAGTTGTGGAGACGTTTAAAGCAGGGTTAGGTGATAAAAAAAAAATATATATATATATATACCAAGCTTTGAACATCTCACGGAGCACTGTTCAATCCATCATCTGAAAATGGTAAGAGTATGGCACAACCGCAAACCTACCAAACCAAGACATGGCCGTCCACCTAAACTGACAGGCCGGGCGAGGAGAGCATTGACCAGAGAAGCAGCCAAGAGGCCAACGGTAACTGTGGAGGTAGGCTGCAGAGATCCACAGCTCAGGTGGGAGAAACTGTCCACGGGACAACTATTAGTCGTGCGCTCCACAAATCGGTCCTTTTATGGAAGAGTGGCAAGAGGAAAAAGCCATTGTTGAAACAAAGCCATAAGAAGTCCCGTTTGCAGTTTGCCACAAGCCATGTGGGGGACACAGCAAACATGTGAAAGGAAGGTGCTCTGGTCAGATGAGACCAAAATTTAAGTTTTTGGCCTAAATGCAAAATGCTATGTGTGGTGGAAAATTTAACACTGCACATCACCCTGAACACACCATCCCCACTGTGGGGATGCTTTTCTTCAGCAGGGACAGGGATGCTAGTCAGACAACGACCCTAAACATACAGCCAGAGCTCCAATGGAATGGTTTAGATCAAAGCATATTTGTGTGTTAGAATGGCCCGGTCAAAGTCCAGACCTGAAATCCAATTGAGAATCTCTGGCAAGACTAATTGCTGTTCACAGACGCTTTCCATCCAACCTGACTGAGCTTGAGCTATTTTGCAAAGACGAATGGGCAAAAATGTCAGTCTCTATATGTGCAAAGCTGGTAGAGACATACCCCAAAAGACTTGCAGCTGTAATTGCATCGAAAGGTGGTTCTACAAAGTATTGACTCAGGGGGGGGGGGGCTGAATACTTTTGCACGCCACACTTTTCAGTTTTTTATTTGTAAAAAAAAAAATTTAAAACCATGTATCATTTCCTGTACCTTCTACTTCACAATTATGAGCCACTTTGTCTATCGCAGTGATCTTCACCAGGGGGTCCTCAGAGTCAATGTAGGGGGGCCTCCAAAATTCTTGTTAATTTTTGAAAGATTTAAAAAAAAAATTAAAAGTATTAACATGAATCCAACATATTAGCAAATATAAATCCCCACTGCTTACTGGCGTATATGGTAATCACTAAGGCCATACACAGATAGTTAAACGATTCACTGTAATGTTTAACATTAAAACATGATTTATAAAATCATGCCAACAATTATTAGGCTATTTGAATAGTTTAGTATTCTGTGCAAAAAAGATATGTATAAAGCCTTTAGGCTGCCCTATGCAACTTGATTTTATACCGTAGGGGGTCCCTGCTCCATCACTCTTTGAGTTAAGGGGTCCTTGGCTTAAAAAACGTTGAAGACCCCTGGTCTATCGCATTAAATCCCAATAAAATACATTTATGTGGGGCGGCCTCTAGCTCACGTTCAGCGTTCGCCCCATGTAGGCTGAGTCCTGCAGCGGTGCAGGTTCGAATCCGACTTGCTGCCCTTTGCGGCGTGTCATCCCCCATCTCTCTCTCCCACCTTTCCTGTCTATCCACTGTCACTATCTAATAAAGAGAAAAAGCCCCAAAAAATAATCTTAAAAACAAAAAAAAATCATTTACGTTTGTGGTTGTAACGTGACAAAACGTGGAAAAGTTCAAGGGGTATGAATACTTTTGCAAGCCCCTGTAACCTCACATTAGTGTCTGCAAGAGCATCAGGAGGATGTGGTACCTGCCAAGAAATGTTCCACAATTTGTTAGTAACATGTTGCAACCATTAGAGAATAATGAACGGTTAGTGTCATTATTCACTGAAGGTTTGTGGTGTACAAGAATGAGCCTTGGCTTTATCTTCTGTGACACACGGCTACTAAACAACTCGGAGACCTTGACCGTCTGCAAAACAAGACTGCAGCTGCGGGTGTAGTGATGGGAAACAGATCTGATGTCTACGTTCCTTTCTGGGAGAAGGACTTTGCTCTGTTTTCTCCTAGCAGGAATGAGAGCAGATACATTGTACCCATTCATCAGGACATCCTGTTATTTTTTTCCATTCAACTTTAACATCACATTCCAAATGCTGCTTGACCCATCATTGTGAGCTTCCTTTTAAAGGAAAAGTTGGCCGTTTTGGGAAATATATTTGATTCAGACACCTGCAGACACCTAACGTTATAGTGGGGAACTACCACAGTAGCAAATTTGTCAGCGTTCTAGCGTGACTGCATCTTGCACAAAACGTTACAGGTGTGTTAGTTGAGATCAAAATGAAGGCTGAGTTCGAAAATGGGTGTGGTCCAAGCAAGGCCGCCAAAGGTAAGGGGGTGGGAAGTAGGGTGTGGTCTCTAGTCTACATTTAACTTTAATAATATAAATATTTGCCATACATCCTTGGAGGATTGAAACACCTGTCGTCTCTTTAGTTTTAGACCGTGAAAGGTCCATGACAACGTTATAAGAAGTGACCTCTCTAATCCTGAAACCTCCCTTGATGTGTGTCCCCGCCCTCATCAGTCAACAGACAGGGAGGTTCAATGTGTCAACCAACCGAACTGCTTTTTATTTTGCCTTTTATTTTTCCTGCGTTACCTGACTAACCTGCTTTCATGAGGTTACAAAAGCCCATTCCTGTGCAGCAAACAATGTGGCGGGGGCCAAGGCCCCTTACTTACTTTCTCCCCCCCCCCCCGCTTCTTCCGGCGCCCTTGTTTTGACCCATTTTCAAACTCGGCTTTCATTTTGATCTCAACCACACACCTCTAAAGTTTTGGGACTGTTTCTTGCACGGGTTGTGACGCTATCGCAGTGACAAAAATCTGTCGACAGACAGACAGACACACACACACCTGGCAAAGTACTTAAATCTGCTTCTGTGGTAGTTGCTGCTATAACGTTAGGTGTCTCCAGGACCACATTTGCCATGATAACACACACACACACACACACACACACACACACACACACACACACACACACAGACAGACAGACAGACAGACAGAGAGAGACTTACAAGGTGATCATCAAGGACACATGATATTCCTATTTGGGCAGCGTGTTCGTGAGAAGCGAAGGTGGGAGAATATAACGCCCTTCCTCATGAGCCATTCAAAACAAGCGATCGAGAAAGGTCTGACCACACAGGCACGTGTACAGACAGTGAAGTATGTTGTTTTTGGATGTCTTCTACTGTGGAGCGTTGATGCTCTGCTGCACCAGGCTCTGTGTGGCCCTGCATGTCTCCCATGGACAGCAGCTGATCCCTGCCCACCACCCCCCACTGACAGGTCAGTGCTTTTTATTTTGTATTGTTTGCATTTGGTTTCTGTTCCTAGCTTTAATCTGTTTGTTTTTTTCAGTGTGCAATGTACAGTATTTCTTTTCTTTTTGAAATGCAGAGCACACCTTCCCACCAACAGAGACCTCGTCAGCCTCCACAGTCTCTCATCACGTCTTTCACAGCGCCCCATGCTTTGTGGATGACATATTCGCAGCGTTGTGTGAAGGCGTTGGGAGCGACGGTGAACTCACGAACCGCACTTTGACTCAGTTTGGAATCTGCATAGGATCTGATAGCTCATCAGACTCAGTCTTATTACAGCTTGCTAAGGAAACGAACAGAAACCAGAGAAACGGATTGGAGGTTTTGCATCCAACCGGAGGTATCCGTGCTCTCTGATTGCATTACATTTTTGTTTGAATGTTGTTTTTTTTTTTATCTCACGACGTGTCTTCTTTTCTCCATCAGTGCTCTTGGCAGAGGAAAATAAGAGAGGAATGCTCACGTTGACCTTTGACCTCCCACAGTCTCCTCTGATCAAGCTGAACCCTGTGCTGCTCTTGGCGTACGAAAGTCCTCTCACCGTGACCGGAGGAAACCTGGATGTCACTTTCAATGGTCAGTGGCTGCATCCCAATACACAGGTAAAGAAAAGGCCTTGGCAAAAGAAACTGTCCTGGAGCTCCTAAATCTGTTACATGACGTCGTCACAGATATTACAGTTGCTTTCGTGTTTTTTTTTTTGTTTTTTTCTAGTCTGTATGCATTTCAGGAGAAACGCAGTACATCATGCTGACAGGATCAGCATCAGAGGCCAACAATCACCAGAAATGGAGGATTTCTGTCGAGACAAAAACCCCTGATATGAGTAAGATATGATATGAGTAAGGGGTTAGGGTTATGGAGTATACTTTCTTGTGTCATGTGCACTCTCCTCACATTTCCTCTCTTTGCAGACCAAAGCCTAAAAGACATCCTTATTGGTGGAAAATCCGGAAGTAAAATCAGCATGACTCCACTTCTGCTTTTCTCTGGGGAAAGAGGAACCGATACAAGGTTGTCGTGTTTTTCTGGTTCCCTATTGAAATCTTAGCAGACTATTGTTTGAGTGATGCTCATAAACATTTTTTTTTTTTACTCTCTTTCCCAGATATACACACACTTCAGGTTCATCCCCGGCCTCTTCACAGACCTCCTTCCTCTGCGAGCTGAAGCGGTTCCTGGGTGACGTCCTGCCTCAGGAGCTGCCCGAGTCCACTCCGCTCCGGCTGGACTCCTTACAGTCCCTGCCTCCTCTGTCGCTAGGCCCTTCCTCCAGCGACACCCTGCTGGCAGGACTGATCAACTCCTCCTCCCAAACCATTTTCTCCTTCACTAGCCGGGGCTCCGTGGTTCAGGTGCATCGTGGAGAACTGGCCTTGTCTCCTGCACTGCTGGAGGAGCTCAGGCAGAGGTTGGAGCAGAGTGTGATAAAGATGATGGAGGTGATACGGGAGGAGGAGGAGGAGGTGGGTCATAGAGCCATGCCGAGGCTAGGAAGGCTCAAAGAACTCAGTACGTTTCCAAAGAAGGAACCGGCAGCAGGTGACGTGTACAAGAAAGCAGTCGTCGTTTTTCTCAGATTCACCCCCCCCCACCCCCCCCCACGCAAGCCGTGCCAGATAAACTCAAGTACCCCACGCCATGTTCCACGTGTTTATTTGAACTGATTTTAAAGTGGATTTATACATTTAACTATTAATGTTACAATAGTGGATGGTACAACATTTTTTTTTATTTTCATACAATTGGTCTGTCAATTTTAAGGTTGGTTTAAGTTTGCATTCATACCACTTGTAGTGGCAGCTAGGTGAATGTTTTAATCATTTATTTATTCTTTAACTATTTAAATAGTTTATCCACTAGGCCATAAGTTATTTTTAGTCATTTATCTATTACTTTTGACATTAGCTTACTATTTCAACTATTTATTCATTACTTTCAGTTAACACTTTCATATTGTCCATTATTTTTAGCTATTTCAGTTTATCCACTACTTTAAGCTACTTTAACTATCTATTTTTAATTTATCCACTACGTTTAGCTACTTTATCTATTTTTAATGTATGCACTTCTTTTAGCTACTTTATCTATTTTTAATTTATCCACTACTTTTAGCTATCTATTTTTAATTTATCCACTACTTTTAGCTAACTATTTCAAATCCATTGCCTTAAGTGATGCTAACTCAACTACTTTTTATGCACTCTTAATCACAACATGTGGATCTTAAAATCAAATGAAATTTCTATTTTATCAAATTATGTTGAGCTAGTTCCACACACCGCCTGCAGAAGTAGCCCCTGCTTGGTTATCACAATCCTAAAGCACTTGCAATATGAATTAGACCATACAACATACATTGAGATTTCTTACATTTTGATTTCTTTGGTATCACAATCCTGTATTACCACTTTTAAACTGATGCTTCTCTTACCTCTATAACAGGAGAGAGCCAGTACCGGGCATTTCTTCTGCTGAAGGCCCTGCAGACGGTGGCCCGTGCATATGAGTTGCAGAGAGGACTGCGGGCCACCAGAGCTGGCCCCAACAACCCAGAGGGGGGCAACATATGTGGGCTGAGGAGCCTCACTGTGTCTCTTACAAAGATTGTTACGGGTCCAAACACTGCCAACATCAACAACTGCCACGGCTCTTGTGCTTTCCCCCTGCCCAGCGCCAACAACCACGCCGTCCTGCTCAACTCCCACATTGGGAGTGGGAATGTGGACGAGCGGGCGCCGTGCTGTGTGCCTGTGGCCTACGAAGACCTGGAAGTGGTGGACTTCGCCGATTATGGGACTTCCATTACCATTAAACCAAATATGGTGGCAAAAGAGTGCGGATGCCGCTAAAGCTGTTTTCTTTTTGAAGTGTAGTTAGTTGTGACTCAAAAGATATTTTACATATTTAACAGTCACTTCCCATGGCCTGTTTGACTTTTGCTGGCAAATGAGCGTGGGGCTCCGAGTGCTGGCAACGTGAAGGGAAAGCCAAACACCGTTCATCTGCGTATACTACCCACCCTACAATGACAAAAAGCTGGTTGAAAATCGACAGAGTTTGCCTTTAATTGTTACTTAACTGTAATTTATTCAATCACACGGTATCAATACACTGGTAGTAAATGCACATGTTAATTCACAGACATCTCTTTAAGCTATACTTTCACATATAAAGACAATGTCTTATTTGCATTATTCTCACACTTAGAACTAATCTTTTTTATTCAAACCAAAAAAGTTAAATATGAGTATTATCATCTCCCTCTGTAAATATTTCATTTTTATTATCTAAGAAGTCATTTGAATGAAAAGCCATTGTTTATTCAGGGCAGACCTCTTATCATCCACAAGACCACTTTTTTGTGCTTTAATTAAGATTTCAGTTATCATAGAAAGCATACCATACATGTCATGTCATATAAATCATTGTTCTGTACTTGTCTTAATGTCTGTATGTTTTAAAACTGTCCAAATGTCCTATGGCTTCATGTAACGTTTTATGCACCAATAAAAAAAAAGAATATATTGTTCTAAAACTACCAAATTGTTAATAACTTGATGACTGCTGATGACAATATAAGATTATGTTACAATGTGGCAGTAAGTGACATTTCTATATTAGTGATAATGATAGATTTTGATTTAAAATATGTATTAAATGTGATAAACATTTCTGAATAAAGCATGTCCTGCCCGACAAATGAAATGGCGTTCTCTATAATACAAACTTTATTCAGAAAAAACATATGTTATGACAATTGATAACATCTATGTTTTGTATACAAATCATACTTTAGGTTTGGGCTTTAGGATTGCTTTGTTGCCAATCGGCTTTTTCCTTCTTCTCATCGCTCCAAGTTCTTCGGATTCCCACCACCCCATGAAATTGTCCCATATGGAAATCTGGAGACAGACGGCAGGAAACAACACAGTCTGGTTCAAAAATGGATGCCTTAAATACACATTTTATACAACCACATAAAAACAGAAAATATAAGAAATACATTCATAAATGCACTTGTTTCCTCATACAGTCACTTTAAGGATTACATTTTACATTCATCAACAGCTTTGACTGATACAATAAATATCTGTAAACTCCCATGGTATCTTTCAGCGCCCCTGTCTAGCTCTGGTCCCCGTTAATCATAACGCTTTTATTTTTCCACAAGTCCATAGGATCAAGTACTAGCTCTGCACAAATTTTGGGAAATATACCTTTACCAATACTGTGTGTGCATTGCTAATGCATTGAACTAACTAGCCTAGCATTATTCACAATAATAACCAAACCTATATTTTGCCAAGCCCATAAAGGTAGGTGGATTATTTAAAGTAAGGTTTGGCAACACAATACTGTATTAGCATATGTGCTGGCTGGTGACTACTGATCCCATTCACATTCTGCAAATAAAATGAAATAAAATAAAATAAAATGATCTCACCATTCAGTATAACACATATTCAAACTGCACATAGACACTTAAACAAAGGCCTCCATTGATTTGTATCACTGATTGAGTGTGAATAGCGGTAGAACTCTACAGAAACCTAGACAAAATCAGCCTAACCCTTTTAATGGCTCAGCATAGAAACCAATAGGCTTAGGCTACCTGCATTAGAGATAGACAATACCTGTAGTATTGAACCATCCTGTAGACTTCTTAAGAAAGACCTTATACCTGTCTCCTCAACAAAGGAATCCATTGCATCTAGAAAACAAAGAGTTTAGGATAACACAGAAGCCAACAGCCAATGCATTTGGTATTAAAAATAACAGAATAGACAGACGGCGGAATAGTGTCTATGCATGTTGCATATTTCTGCAATAATGCCGAAACAAACTTTCTGTGACATAATTACAGAACTCACCGTGCAGTTCACTGACCCCTGAGCTCACAAGCAGTACAACCAGTGCCAGCACTAAGCAGCGGTTCATAGTGAATCCTTTCCATGGATTTGGAACATCACTCAAATTTTCGATGGACAGAATACGGTCATAAGACACTATGGACAAATACAAACCAGTCAGACGCTAGTTGCCATAGAATTCACTTGGCTGGTTGTTTAGGACGGTTGTATGTCTTACTTATGATGTTTTCAGATGTTCCAACTTTGGCTCCTTAAGTCCTGTAGGTTGCAGTTTAAATTTAAAGCTGGATCCAAAATAAGGCTGTAAGTTAAGATGAGAAATTCAGTTTTTGTCAAGCATGAATGTTTTTAACAAAGTATATGTGCCTGCGCACGATGTGCCCTGTGTATCATATACCAACATAGGACAGCTTAAAATAGTCACCTGCAGCTAGTTGAAAAAGACAAATATACATTTAAAGAGTTTAGTTTTATGTGAACCTCTGAACAGGAAAAAGAAACTTACCTTCAGTTGTATTTCACCACAAAAGTGCACGTTAACGTGGTTGTGTTAATGGTGATTTCTGTTCTGCAGGCACCAGAGACGGTGTTAAACACACCCTGCACCATGCTCTTTTGCGCCTCGATTGACAGGCACAGATGAGAGTTGTTGAAAAAAGGAAAATGACATTCAAAGCGCATACTGAGACTGTTCATACTTACCAGCAGTAATGCTATTGGTGGACAAATGTGACCAGCATTGGCTTATATTTCACTGATAAGAAAAATAGATGCCAGATGGGATGAAATTATGAAGCTATTAATCTAGCCCTGTTGGGAAAGAACAAAATGGGGCTACTCTTTTAGTTTTTTACATCTTACCAGGGTGTTTAGTACTAGTAGAAAGTGAGAAGTGGAAGTACATTTACCCATGTACTGTACTACAAATTTGAGGTACTGAGGTAGTACTTACACTTTAAAAACATTACATTTCAGAAGGAAATGCTGTACTTTATTAGCTATTTAAGAGCTAGAGTTACCAGTTTACAAATTAAGATTTTACGTTTAAAAAAGTAAAAATACATGATGAGCTTATAAAATATACAATTTAAAGATTGACCTACCCAACACTATGCGAAATAGCTCAAATTAGCTACACCTCCACCAGCTACAGTAAAATGCTGCTTACACATTAAAGCAACACTAGAGCACTTTTCCCGCTTCTGTCCCCCTACAGGTTGGAAGCGGAATTGTCCATTACCGCTGTCGTAATGTCTGATAAAAAATAAAAATGTCCGCATTGAGTTACTTTTAGGTTTGATATTTTAAATACACTTTTATTAATACATATTTTTACACTGTTGTTTAAGTTCTACAGTAAGGTAAAGTAGCCCAGGCTCAATAAATTAAATGTTCAGAGACAGATAGTAACTCAAGGGTCCAATAACTTTAAAGGTGCTATATACGACGTCCAGAGTCGGTCACATAGGTCTGCAACTCTGTCCTCTGACGTCACAAGTAAACATGAGGGGGACTCTGACTCAGTGGCTGAGAAAAGAATAAATAGGTTAGCTCTGGAGGGTATATGTGCATTGCATTGCATATGGGGATATGCGTTATGTTTCTGTTTCAACGCCACCCAGCCACCGTAGGTCGGGACTGCGTTATCAGCGGTAAACGCCGTATGTGCACCGCAGTATGAGCACCGCTTTCCTGCACATGCCTGGCCCGGGTAGTGCGCAGTGCAGAGCAGCAGTGAGCCAGTGGGACATGAACACAATGAGAGGTTAACACATGCACTAATGCACATGCAGCTGGCTGACTAGCAAAACACAAGCTCGTATTACAACGGACACAGAGTGTGACTTAATTCCCTGATCAGGACACCATTATTCTACTGCATCTTTACATAGCAAATATGTATTTGCTCCTGTATTAATGTTCTGAATGTCCTATATAGCACCTTTAAATTTAGGCCCGGAACCCACCCTGACTCTCTCCACACTCCACCTCTGGCTCCTCATGCCACTGTACCTACTCTGCTGTATAGCTTTTCTTTTTACCACTGTTTAACTTATTTTATTATTTATTTACATTTATTTTATCGTTATTAATACATACTGTGTGTATATGTTTATACTTATATTGTTTATATTCTTTTTAGCCTTCTTATATCTGAGAATGTGTGACATGCACCAACAACACCATGACAAATTCCTTGTATGTGCAAAAAACGTACTTGGCAATAAAGCCCTTTCTGATTCTGATTAAAATTTTAGTAATGGGGCTCATTAAGTGCGTCATATTTTCACAGAAATACGTCATGGTGGACAGGACACTCCCCTCACAAATACTGCAGCCTGCTGCCAGCAGCTCTGAGCCCATCATTAGGGAAGGGGAGAGGATAGAGCCAGCAGCTGGTGCGGACGCTGGCCGGATGGTTAAATCTAACCTACAGACGATTTTGAATAGTCATTGTTTTGTTAGAGAAAAAGAGAGAAACTTATCCGAGATGCCTGTTATTGAGCAATCCAGTAATAAACCTGAAAGTGAAAGGTATGTTGTTGTAGTTGTGAATTGTTATAAGCTAACAAGCTAAGCTACATTTAAAAACCGAGGCCTAGCTAGCTAAGAGATACGGTATATTTACAGGAGTGGCTAGCTAGTACTATTCACCGTGTTTCTTGTTTACAAACCAGCACTATTTATTCCAATAGACTTCTCCAAAATACATTGTCAGTCGCGTTTGGTTTGATACATTTTCATATAACGTCTTAAAAATTCACCGTAAATTACATAACCGTATCATGACATTTACTTAACACTGGTGTTCAGCAAAAAGACAAAATCATAATCTAGCTAGCTAACCGTAGCAGTAGCGTTAGCTAGCTGAGGGCTAAGTTAGCACTTACAGCTAGCTACGTTAGCTACATCACGGATGTTAACATATTTTTGGCGTTTCATTGATAATAACACAATATTTTGATTGTATTTCACAATGTATTTAACGTTAGTCTTGAAAAAATGTAGGGTGCTCTAAAAAATTGTATACGGTTATGTAAAGTTAGCTTGTTGCTAACCAACGTAGTTAAAAATGATGGCTGAATTTATCATTTGTGGCTTCACGGCTTGTTTTTTTCCATTTCGCCCTCGAGCTCAGGTGCTATCGAGCTTTGACATTTTGTAACGACGAAAATGATTAGCTAACTAGAAGAACCAATTTTGTTTTCAACGGGGAAGTGCGTCGCGATGGTTATTCAACATTTAGCTAAAGTAACCTTTGCTATGTGTTATCTATCTAACGTAGTATTATATTAACCATTGTGGGGGGTTTTGCCAGCCAATGGACTCCGGAGACGGCTTGTTTGCTGTTTCACTTCCAAATAAATGTAGCTAGTAATTGACTGGACATTTGTGGGTTTGACTCCTGGAAATGTGTCATGATTTTAAACAACTTGTGAGCGATTAGCTTGGGGGTGGTTTTACATAATTCGTGTCCGGACAAGATTTTTGTCGATCTCTATAGTGTAATGAAGGACTCGTAGGAAATTTCCACTGCACTGCAAAGGGGGGGTGGTATGGGTAATTTTGAGTCCAGTGGTGACATATTGTACACAGGAGATATTCCTTGTTAAATAGATGTATAAATATTTTAAATCAATGTATTCCTAGGAGATTTATGGCAACAAAAGCATAGATACTGTTGTTTAACACTCTGATTGTTGGAGTTTGTGTAAAATATGTTAAGAGAATTACATTTTTCTTCCATAAGCCATAGCTTTTTTAGACACCAGCGGGTGCCCTTTTAAACTCAATATCTTTTACAGCTACTGACCCTGTGGTCTACTTTGAGGTGAGGCTAGCATAGCAACACATTGTCCATCTAAAGCAAGAGCACTTTTCCCTAAATACTTACATTATGGTATCCCCCTAGAGATGAGTGGTCTTTTACATGGTTTTGTACGTGACAAAGGTGCTCTTATGCAAGCAGGAGTTTGAGAGACTCGTCACTCATGTGACCAGAGCAGCTGTCTTTGCCAAGACAACCTGAGGCGTCAGTGTGTGTTGCAGCCTGCTGTAGGGGATTTCAAATAATGCTGTTAAGTGAATGGAGACGTTGATTGAAAGTCTTATGCGCTTTATTTCTAATGCAGGGAGAGGACGCATTCCAAGTTTTTATGTAATGATGGTTATTGGCTGTTTTTACATAACCCAATAATGGGATTTAGGGACAGCTTGTGTTGGTTTGCAATCTCCAATGCTTTGCAAAATCAGGCAATAGGTTGGCTATTTCGCATTGACTTGGTTAGCCCGAGTTATGGGAGTGACAATGGTTTTCATTTGGTTTTCACACATCGGCTCCACATACAGCACAGCAGTGGCATTTGCGTAAGAGGGCATCTGTGAGTGTCTCGGAGCGTTTGTGTCGCTGTGGCAGCGCTGCTGCCGGTAATGGGTTGTGTTCCCGATATGAGCTCTGAGAACAGGCTCACTCACAACACTGTTAATGTATGCAGCCACACACACACACACACACACATCTGCGCTTGTAAGCCAAGCTAATTCTATAGAGCACTTTGACTGGCCTCTGATTTAAAATGGTTGACCTCACTCACTAAACTGATGTTGGTCTGTTGTAAACTGGAGCAACGCGGCTAGTGCAGCAGGACTAAATTAGGCTAATTGTTAGACAAACAGAGCCTGGTACTCTGGCAGCCTTCCTCCTAAGAATCATGTGACAAGCTTAAGTTACCCCACCAAGGCACCCAAATCTGTTTTAGGAAGTTGGATGTCACTCTGCTTACAGGAACAATGGATTTTTATACATTGTGCAATCATGAGGATTGTGACTTTGTGAGATGAAAATTTGTAGTGAATATTTGACTGAAAGTTGACTTAGTAAATGTTAATGGGTCATCAGTGATGTGGTAGTGTAACATAAATGGCTCCTGCTTCCTGTCTGTTAATTTAATGTGCAAGTCAACTCACCATAACCATCTGTCCCTAAGATGGGGACAGTTACTGATTGAACTGTGCCCACCAGCCTCGTTTAGTTTAAGACTTGCTCAACTTTAGCAAATGTTTTACTGTAATTTCAGAGGTTAATCACTCGTGTGTGTGTGTGTGTGTGTGTGTGTGTGTGTGTGTGTGTGTGTGTGTGTGTGTGTGTGTGTGTGTGTGTGTGTGTGTGTGTGTGTGTGTGTGTGTGTGTGTGTGTGTGTGTGTGTGTGTGTGTGTGTGTGTGTGTGTGTGTGTGTGTGTGTGTGTGTGTGTGTGTGTGTGTCCCTCTGTTTATATTGTGTGTTTGGTAGCAGAACCTCCAGTGAATACTCCACTTATAATGGCTCCTTCTGTGTGTGTGTTTGTTTCGCACTCCAGTATCTCCAGTCCTAGGAGGTGCTCCCGCTGTTGCAGTAACCAGTGTCCGGGGCCTCTGTGGTGCTCCTGATGCCCCTCACCCACCCCTGAAGATCCCAGGTGGGCGAGGGAATGACCAGCGGGATCGCAATCTTTCAGCTAAGCTATTCTATTCTGTGAGTTATACCACTTTTAAAATGTGATTTATTTATTTTTAATAGCAATTTGATTTCTGCATTCTGCAGTTGTGAATTTATTCTTGATGTCCTCTAAAATGAATGTCTTTCTCTCTGTCCTCTAGGATACACAGTTGCTGGTTCTCGAGGAGCCTCCCCCTGCCAACGGGAGAGTGCGCTTCTTGCTCTTTGAGCCCCGGCGCTCTGAGGGCAAGCACTGTGTGTGGAGGGCGGCGCTGAAAGGAGGGAACCTTTATGTTGAAATCCCTCCTGGAGCTTTGCCCGAGGGCAGCAAAGACAGGTCAGCAGGCAAAACTTTTCATTAAAATGATCAAATTTGATTATTGTCATGGTTGAAAGAAAACGAAAGGTAAAATATTGATTAATTTCAAATCAAACAGATGAATTCAAACATTGTCAAATGCCAAAGTAAAAACGGCCCCTTGCTTTCTTATTATAATTTGTACAGCATATGAGCTTATCAAAATAAAACTTGTATGTCAATGTAAAACTCACTTATAATTTGTAAAAGAAAATGCCCGATGGACCTTTTTCACAGCAGACATTTTGAATTGTCATAGTTGGAAAAGCACAGCTGAAATTGATAACCTTAACGATGGCTCAGTTCCATCAAGTGTCCCAGTAAGCTATTTCAGTGAGTCAGCATGCACAATACCAGGGCCTCTCCTAAGTGGAATGCAGCCATTATTAATGGGTTTGAATACACCTGTGCTGTTCCTACTATGACATGTCAACATGTCTGCCGTGAAAAAGGTCTATTGAAAAAAATAAGTGACTCAAGTCCAGTTCTAGGTCTCAACCCTTTGGGTAATGGTGTTAAGATCTGCTTTTATGATCTGATGCAGTTTATAAAAATGTGCTTAGACCAGCACGATTACTTATTTTCCTCTGAAATTCATTAGCATCCCTCCTTTAATGCATTAACACTTTTTTTTGCCTTGCTTCTTCACAGTTTTGCCCTTCTGCTGGAATTTGCAGAAGAGCAGCTGCAAGTTGATCACGTGTTTATCTGTTTTCATAAGAGCCGTGACGATAGAGGTGAGCCATTTTTGATTTTGATTTTTAAAACTGTTAAACACATTAATACACAAACTCTGACATAGCACCATCAATTTAAATCTGAACTACTTTAATAGTTGAGTTATTAGTTAAGCATAATTGAAATGGACAGTAATACTAAAGACATCCAAAAAAAATACATGTTTAAAAATATTGTCGTTTTTTTTTCTCTTGGGAATTAGACAGGATCAGGCGCTCCAGCAAGTCCTCCCAGATATCCAGTCATAGAAATGTATGTCAGTTTACACTTTGTCTCTCCTCAGCAACCCTGCTGCGTACATTCAGTTTCCTGGGCTTTGAGATTGTGAGACCGGGTCATCCCCTCGTCCCCCCCCGCCCTGACGCTTTCTTCATGGTTTACAGCATCGAGCGAGACTCCTCTGATGACGATTAAATGATGCTGAGCAGTTACAACCGTCTGTTGCTCTCATTTCAGTCCATACCCACACATCTTTAGTTCAGTATGGTTGGGCTTTCCTTTTTGTTTGTTTTACCTTTACCTGCCATGTGCTGTGTTTCATTGATATTGCACTAGGGTAAGATGTTAATATACCAGGAATGTAAAGCAAGCGCCCACATAATATCCGGGCATTGTGTCCTCACTACTATTACTTTCCATGATGTGTAGTGTGCTGACCTCCTATTACCTCTCCCTGAACACCCTGAAGATCATCTCCACAGTGTAATATTTAAGATCAATTTAAATCCATCTTACTCGTGAAAGTAGATATGTTTCAGTAAGTATTAGTCGTTTCTCCTGTTTAAATTGATTTTTTTTGTTTTTTTTGTAATTTGTGCATGATTTTGATTTGTTGCTTTGATTCACTTGATAGAAATCTGCATGTTGTAACTACTAAATAAAAGTGCTCACCCAAGAGAGTGGTGTCTGTGGTCTTGTTGAAATCATACAGCCATGCAGCCTGTGAGAGTTGAGTTCTCACTTTGCTTAGAAGAAACTAGGCCATACCATGTGTTGTCTGACCACGTCAGAAACACATGGTATGGGAACAGGAAACAGGGTTCACACTGGGTACAGGTGGCCATGCTTAACGGAGTCTGCTGTCACATAGTGTCACTGGCTCTCTTCAACTCATTTATACAAGAAAGTAGTTGTGTAAAGACGGTGTTTAATAAAAATAAAATAAAAATAAGAGGATTTCAGATGATGCTAATTGGTCCAAAAACACTTCCTTTAGCCCTATTCGCACGGGACTAGTATTACCAGGGGACCTCTTGGGAAATAGAAATGACCCCCTCTAGTCCGTTTTGTGCGATGCATTCATACATAAGCGAAGTCTTACTGACATTATCCCCTGGATAAGATTTCAATGCTCTGTCAAAACTTTAATTTATAATTGACAATATGGCCACAACTCGCCAAGATAACAATTCGCACGGAACTAATACCATGTGACCTCTGTGTTTGGCAAGCTATAGTAGGTAGTTTGCAGTGGAATTTTTATTTGAATTACGGACATGGCAAATTTGCTCAGGATTAAGATCACAGGCGACCTCCACAATTATTTTCAAATTCCTAAAGGTCACCAGATACTAGTCCTGTGGGACTAGGACTAGGGCATCTTCATGATTTATTAAGAAAAATCATACAATGGAGTCGGTGAGGTAACTTCAGCACAATTATTTAAATAGTATGTTATCTTAATGCCTGAGAAAACACGAAAATACAGAAATCTTGTTAAATTATTTTCAAGTTTATTTAAAGCACTTTTGTACAGTTTGTTCATTTTTCACTTATAGTAAGAAGCTGATTGAGAAAATACATGTATAGGGCCCTTAATGATTAATATTACAGCAACACGTGTTCAAAGTGCAACATTTTATTAGATCAATTTTACATGATGAGCAGTTTATGAATGTAAGGATGGAAAATGCCTTTTAGCCCAATGAAACACACATTCTTAGTGTATATTTGACCGTTGTACACAATACAGACTGACAGTGACTGACTATGTTGGACTATAACTACCAATGAGTCATTTCATTTCAAGATGGACTGTCCATATTCAGAGTGAGCCACAGCTGACTGGTCACGCTCATAACTGTCTCGGGGTCTGTAAACGACAGGTATTGCAGGCACATACAGTCCTCCCAATCCAGCCCGGACTGATCCTGGATCAGCCCTCTCTCTGCCAACTTCATCACCAGCAGGGCTCGCTTGATTGTCAGCCAGTTGTGTACAGCGGCGGTCATTGAGCCTCTGTGTTTGAAGAGGGAGACACGTGGCCCCCAGAGAAGCGCCTGAAGCGTGGCAGCCGTGTCCGCCATCTGTGGCCCGCTGCTCTCACTCTGGAGCAGAGAGGCCAGATGAAGAAGCCCCCTTCGGTATGAGGACTTGGACATGGTTGGATCTGAGTCCAGAGGAGTCAGGCTCTCTTGCGAGTGGAGGCAGTATTGAATTAGGGCTCCAATCTGGGATTTGACGTCGGTGAGGGGGTGAGGATCAGACCGAGCAGATGATAGCGGGGTTAACACCACGCGAGGGGAGCCGTGTGTCCTCCATAACATCTGGATCTTTCCTTTTTTCTCTGTCTTTCCACACTTCATTTCTTCTTCCCATCTGCTGCTTTTGAAACCTCTATTTATTCCACAAGCATCCTGTTCTAGCTTGTTGTCTCCCTCTTCATTCTCCCTGTTGGGCCACACTAAAAAGATCCCCCGAGGTCTGAGGTCAGCTGCAGTGGCACTGATGTACAGATGTTGTGCGCCCATTAATATCTGCAGCAATAGAGCACATACCTGCCTGTCATAATCCAAACAATCTGCGCTCTGGAGCGAGCTGTTATCCTGAACAAAGTCCTCTAGAGTGGCGTGTGGCATGTCTCTCTCAACACTCACTAAGAGTCCTTTCTGGAGGAAAGACTGAACTGAGGGCAGATTAGCGGTCACATGAGCTGTGGCGTGCTCAGTGCTGCCTCCACCTGGTGGTTTAGCAGCAGTGCAGTCTGGCCCAAAAGGATGAGAGGGATCTTGAGTTTTAAATGTGCTGGAATCATTCCTCGGGGTGTTGCTTGCCTGGAAATGAGCAATAACATCTTGCACATTGACATGCAACGGCTGGTGTTTGGTGGGAGCTGAGGAAGCTTCATCAGTCTGTTTGTGTACCTGCACAGAAAGACAGAAAACAGACACAAACATGCAACTATAGTCAGAATCAAGAAACACTTGAGCTGCAGAATGTTAAAAAAAAATATATCTACTCTGGCCTTCCGGTTGCAGTTGTGACACCTGATGGCAGTTTAGAGGAAGTGTTTCTGCTACCGCAAGTCAGGGAGACAATTGCCAATCTCGATAAAGATCAAGTTTGCATTACTGGCTGCTGTGTGCAATGTGCATACCACTTTGTTTTGCACACCATTTTAATTCGACCCCAAGTGAATATAGCATACAACAATAGAACATTCCGACATCAAGTATGATCACACAGAACTATGAGGAGTGAATGAAAGAGCTGTAGCATTACCCTTAAACCAAGCATCCTCCCTGGGAGCTTGGGGCTGTGCAGGCTGTGGTAAACCGTGTCTCCGATCTGCTTTGGCTCGCTGCCCTCACACAGCAGGAAATCCTGAGGCCGGTATGAGGCGACGTCCCTCTCTGTGGCCTCTCTCTGGAGCAGGATCCCAGCCTCCACGCTCTGCGCCATGCTTCTCAGAAAGAGTAGGTGTCGATGCTGAATCCCCTGAGAAACAACCCGCTGGTCGTCCAGTCCGCTGAAGAGGTAGGGCAGATGTTCGTCTGGGGTGTCAAAGGACAGCTGGGAGAAAGACGGTAAAGGGACGGGACTCCCTCTGGCTGGTTTAAACTCCTCAGCCTCTTCAAGGACATGGGCGTCGGGTATGGGTGCCAGCATGTACAGCGGGTTGTCAAAGTTTTGAGGGTGTCTTTGCAGCGGAGACAGGGGAGACAGGGGAGACGGAGGAGAGAGTTGAGGCCCATTGGTGCCAGGGAGGGAGAGGGTGCGAGCTAACCTTTTCTTTGGAACAGGCGGCGGGGTGCCATCGGAGAAAAATCTCGCCAGGTGTCGGGAGGGATCTGAGAAACACAGCGAGAGACATTTAGGTCAGACTTAAAACAGCGAGCAAGAGCAATGAACATGCGACAGTTTTGGGAGTCTGCATCCACAGCTGAGTTTCACTACAGAAAGCAGTTTGTCTAGATGAATAGTCTGCAAGTCAGTGCGTCAGAATATTACATGCATGTTATTGAAAGTAAGAGTTACAGATTGCTACTTCCTCTCTTTCAGTTCTCACAATAAAAGACGAACTGAGAGGACTGAATCACACATTATAGTAACTTGTGTCTCTTCCCATCACACTGAGCTGTACACGTCAGTCATGTTTCCAGAATTGAGGAACGTGACCTTTGACTGGATTTGTTTGACATTTACAACATGCGAGTACTTTCCCTCACCTGTACTCACTTCATCATTCTGCAAACCTACCGTAGCGCTGGTGTATGGGGCACTGGGTCGCGTGACAATCAGTGGGTTCAGGGAAGACGTCGCTATATGTGTAATTTTGGGGTCCAACCGGGCTGAGCGTAACACAGTCCGACCCCACGCTGGAGCATCTGGAGGAATGGCTCCTGTGTGAGAAGATGGACAGGATAACAAAAAAACAAACATCTAAGTGCATGCACAGCAGCATACTTTCACAGTACCAAATGAATTACATTTACATGAATTCTCTGTGCAATCTACTTTTATCCCAATAAAGTAGGATCTTTTCAAATTAGGCAGACTGAAAACCCAATAAGAGAGTGTGTAAAATATTCCTAAACTTCTAATAAGATCTGTAAGAGACAGTTTGTTGGTCTTACCTGTGCTGTTTGACCGGCAGCGCTGGTGGCTGTTCCTCAGCTCTGCTGCCAGGACCAGACGCCATCAGGAATGTCTAAAGTTACAACACCTAGCTCCGCCACCTCTCTGACAGTTCACTGCTGTCACTGTGTGACAGCACAGTATGTGTGGTTGTGTGTGTGTGTGTGTGTGTGTGTGTGTGTGTGTGTGTGTGTGTGTGTGTGTGGAGCTCACAGGTGGCTAACTCAGCGCCTCTCTGAAATACTTCCCGTTTATCTCAGCAACTCCCCTTTCTCTTTTTCACTCGTCTGTGTAGTTGCATGTTATAAATGCTCTTGTTATCTTTTGTACTAATCGTTTTCAGTCTGAGGCTGAGGTTGGTACCGGAAAGCGTTGTCTGTACTGAGGGCAAAACTGTTCTCTGAGCTAACCACAAGTTGATAGAACAGGGAAGAGCAGTTATTGCAAAGCCCCTTTACTTTGCACTCTTGTCTTTTTCTTTCTCAGTTGATCTACATTCGCTATGCAGCCTCAGCATGAGCTTCTCTCTTTTGGATGATGCAGTTTGAGCCTTTACACATGCAATGCCCTCTTCAGGGCTCGGTGCTTGCTTGTAGGAGTGTTTGCTTTCACTGACTTTAAAGGAAAGGGTAAATATTGCAGATAAAGACCGAGATGATCTATCATGTCTATATCTTGTACAACTGGGCAATTTTGGACAAATATTTATGGTTAGACAACCTCATTTAGTGAATGTAAATTCTGCTCTTTTAGTGAGAGGTCAGAGGTCAGTCTCGTTTGTTTCAAAACCCAAATCAGGATTTAATGACTCGGATGATTGCTTACCACTTAAGCAATTTAATGATTATACGGCACCCAACTCTAATTAAGACATCAGCAACGATTATGATAACTTTAATTTTGCAACACAGCGATCAAAAATAAAGTCAAAACAGCAGTATCAGGGAAATCAAGTTAATTAAACAAGACAAAGAGTTGTAGTGGCTCTGTTCTTTGTGCTAAATGCTAACAGCTAA
Source organism: Perca fluviatilis (assembly GCF_010015445.1). Classification (NCBI taxonomy): domain Eukaryota; kingdom Metazoa; phylum Chordata; class Actinopteri; order Perciformes; family Percidae; genus Perca; species Perca fluviatilis. Next base: position 26,044,843 of record NC_053120.1, read on the forward strand.
CATGCTGCTGATGTTTACCATCTTAGTTTAGCATGTTAGCATGCTAACATTCGCTAGTTAGCGCTAAACACAAACGACAGCTGAGGCCGATGGGAATTAGTCATTAGTTTTGAAGGTATTCGTCAAAAAGTATTGGACAAATAAAAATGTTGACCTGATAATGGCGCTAAATAAAATGCCCGGGGATCACCAGAGTTCCATCCATCTATCCATCCAATAGTTGTTGGGATATTTCAGACTGACCGACAGATAGATCAACATTTTCACCCCTAGAGCATTCTGCTAGCATGGCTTAAAATGCTACCATAAATGGTGAATATGTGGGGGAATACAGCCCACGAAGCATCTTGAATAAATTACGAGCATTAATATTCATAATCAACAAAGAAAATCAAGTCTCACACCATGATGCCACAGTGTGAGAAAAGCCACATGAATATAAACAACTGACGTTAAATTACCAATTTTGGATATCCTGATAGGGGCAATGACACCTGTGTGATGCCAGGGATACATAGACAACTCCCACACGTGTCTATAATATATTTTAATGTGCAAATAATGTAAATATTCTAAGTACAGTCATTATTTGTGCTGACGTGCTACCTAGAGTCTATTGTTGAGGCGGAGGGTGTGCTGCTGAAGTACTCCCATCCCATAATGACTCTCAAATGGCTTTCCACTATTAGTTCTGCTATATTTATACATTTATATAACAACAGTCACCGTCTCATTAAAAACACGATGACAATGTGTGAACATGCTGTGTCCGACAATGATGTGTGAACCCCAAATCTAAAACCTAATAATAAGCCTAATAAGGAGCTGAAAAGGAGCTTTGTCATAGAAAATCTGCATGTGGTGATCAACAGAGCTGACGGATATATATTTTCCACAGGAGAAAAAGAAACGCTGGTAATGGTCATCCAGCAAACATGTCAATCAAATCCAAAACATGAAAGAAAACGCCTCATTACTTTTGAGTTCTCTCAATATAACAGGAGAGAGTGACATATTTTTGTCTCCCAAAAGATGGTATGACACAAAGGTGTTTGGGAACCACTTGGAGATGAGGTTGTTATCTATATGCAGTGCATCAATTAGTCAACAGAAACTACTTCAGCTAGTTAAAAAGAATGTAGTCTAATACAACCACCTTGGAATAAATCATACCTTCGTGAAGGTCATCGTGTTATTTTGCTTTTATTTTGTTCACCCCATTTATATCTTTGGGTTGGAGTCACTGACAGTATATGACATATTATAAATACAATACAGTTACATTAAGCATGGTATATTTGAAAGAAGTTATGAAATCTGCTTTATTTTAATGGACTATAACTGACACTTGCACTGTTCTGCACATAGCTGTGTGTGTTCTCAAAATAACAAACCTAGATTTTTCTAACATAAACCTTATCTCTTTTTTAAGAATGCCTTTAAGTGACTGAGCTGTTAGCGAATTAAATGAAAGCGGAAACCCTTATTTGGCTTAAAGCATTAACGTAACGTTTTTTTTACATTTATGTGTATGACATAAGACTTATGTCATACACATAAACATAGAACATGACGAGTGATTATAATTTTAGATCACCATAGTCTGTCAGGGGCTCATTCATGTATTTTCATCGACCTCCACTCAGAGCAGAGCACTCTGCATCATAATGATATTTACCCACTAAATTTCAGTGTGTGGGAGTGTGGATGACACAGGCTACGAGGATGCATTTAGTTGACCATCATTAAGGGCCCTCTCCACTGAAGCTCTCCATATGCTAAGGAGCAAGAACTGCTGGGTTTCTCTGCCCGAGGGACAAATCAGCACACATTCATGCAAGTTTACAGTTCCAGCTAACCGTGGAAACTATACAGACGTATTCAACAAGGGGCTGAATAGGAGCAGACAGCGCAAGAGCGAGTGACATTTAAGATCTCGAAAGCGCTGGAGGAATTCATTAACCTTAAACACTATTGCTGATGTGAAGTATTCACTGTGACCGTTATGAGAATCTTAAAGGTGACCCTCCATGCTCCTCAACACAAGAAACAGGAACTTTGAAATGAAAGACTTAAACATAAAACACACAACATCGCAGCAGTCTATGTTGGTTTATTTATTTTTTTAAGTGACAACAACTGATACATTTTTCATGAGTTTTCACAGCTTAATCGGCAGACATTTTTGTCTAGCAACACAAACACTGTGTATTTCATAAGGAAATTGATGGAAATCAGCACATTTTGACATGAAGTATTAAAGCCCCTGGCACTGTTACAAATCAGTCCCATGATTTAATTCCTTATGGCGGGAGGTAAAGTGTTTCCTTATAACCTCGTAGAAGCGCCGTTTGCGCTTGCCATCTGGGTGTCTGGGCGTAGAAGACGATGAAACTTTAGCGTTGACGGAGGAGGCAGAAGAAGCTTTTATCTCTCCCTTTACTGCTCTTTCTTTATTCTGTGAGTCAGTTAAGTCTTTAGCCAGCCTCTTCTTGTCTCCTGACAGGTGAGAGGAGGTTCCTTTGTTGTCTACCGTCCTCGTCACCGGAGCTTTGCTAAGACAACAGGCGGCATCCTCGTCCTTGTTTAAGCGCCGTAGCCCAGCTTGGCAGAGGAGTGCCTCCTCGCTCGCCATCTGTGGGCTCTGGCTCAAGGTGATGAAGCCGTACGGGGTGGTGACTTTGGTCAGGTGTGGCAGGGAGAGGGCGGCTCTGCTCGCAGGGTCCAGGCAGTGCTGGTCCTCGGAGTAGGAGCGGGGACAGGACCCCTCCCTCTGAAGAAGAGGTCTCCTCTGGGTAAAGGGGTCTGAGACACTGCGCTCAGCCCTGCGGTCAGACAGACCCAAACTGAAATATGAGGATGATGTGGATGATGAGAGCATGAGGGAGCAGGCCAGAGAAGCAGATAAAGATGACTCCGGCTCAGTCTCAGAACTCCCTAAGCCTTTGTCCGTTTCTGCATCATCCTCCTCTTTGTCCAATGATCTTAAGCTGTTCTGCACAGACAGACTTGGTATAGTGAACTGCGGGATGCTGTCAGGTGTCAGGATATTGGGATAACTGTTCTCCCGGCTTGCCTGGAAGTCTGATCCTAGGGAACACCCGAGGGACCGTGCACTGCTGGTTGCCCACAAGAGTGCACGGATCCCTGCGCTGCTGTGTCTGCGTGATGTGGAGAAATCATCTAAAACTTTGGTTTCGCTGCCAATAGCTCCAATGCTGAACGTCCGTGTGACTGTGTTCTTATCCATCACTGAATGGATTTCACTTGCTTTGCAAACAGGCTCGGTTGTAGAATGGCAAGAGGACTGATGACAGGCAGCTTTTATACGTCTCCTCTTCCCACATTTTGTCCTCCACCAAGTACATCAACAAATGCGTAAATGTGACGAAAGCCAGAGGCGGAAATGCTTACCAATTAGGGAGCGTGTCAAGTATGGAAGCATAATATCGGGCCCTTTCTGTGAAACCTCTTTATATGCTAAGGAGCAGACAGAGATGCAACATCTCCCTGCCTCTCAGAACATCACACCGTATCATGTTACTAATGTTAGGGTACTAACCATTTAAAGGTCCAATATGTAATATTTGTACTGTAATAAATCCAAAAATGACACCAATGCCTCATCAGATATTAAGGAAACGTGTTAAACTGAAATACTATCTTTTCTGACAACAATGCTAATGTCAGTATTTTTTCTTTTTGAAATTTACATTCCGTGACGGTATTTATGTTTATGTTTTGATCTGTGTGTTGTTATCAACTGCCCAGTTTGACAGCCAGGCCGGGTTGCCAGATATACCTGTAAAAACGTAAACCCAGTGCGCTACAGCTGTAACGTTAGTACAGCCATGAAAGCAGCACACAAACGAACAGGATCAACGGAGATAGATTCTACCCGACCTAAAAAAAAGAAAACAGCATGTTTCTAACAGTTGCGTGACCAGAGACGTAACAACCCCCTGGTAAATATTGGAGATGTATTTGAAAGATGGAGACAGCTTAGATCCCAAAAGGACGCAGAATTGGCTTTCTTTTTCCTCCTGAACAGGTAAGCATAGCTTCAGGCTAATTTATCACAGCCACTAGGGACGGGCATTTTATGTCATTTCAACATTTGTGTACTCACATTGAATTATATAGCTAGAGTACCCGAGTTGGTTACTCGCAAAAACAATTGAGACATAGCCAGTAAAGTGATCCCGACTGGTCCTGGCTAACGCCGCCATGCTAACCCTGTTAACTGCTAACGTTACCGGGAGGACCAGGCAAGCGGGCCCATGGCTGTTTACAACGTGTAGATCAGCGGCTGGAGCCGACAATGGTGAGTTATTTTAAGCCAAGAGAGTGGGGCTATAAATCGGGAAGAAAGGACTGTGAGTTTGCAGTGTGTTTAGCGATTGTTGCCGTAATTCTAAGCCAATGAAGTGTGTTCCGTCGGCAAGGTATTTTTTTCGTATTGTAATTCTAAGCCGAGGAAATGTGCCTGACTGGCGTGTGGAGAGGACGGTGAAGTTGTTGTGTTTTTAGCGGTTCATACTGTAATTTTAAGCCGAAAAAGTGTGTCTGTCAGTTGGTTACAGAGCTCCGCGTTTTTTTTTATGACTGTCAATATAGCCAGCATCTAACGTTAGCTACTCCGCTCGTTGACATATATAAAAGACTCCGCTGTGCTGTGGAGTAATGTCTGGCTATGTGAGAAAAGCGTCTAGCAACATTGTTGTGAATGCTGCGGTCTCAGCCTGGCAACCCCTGTGAACTTCGAGTCTGGGCAGGAGGGGGCGGGGGAAACGACTCTCTCCAGTATTTTGAATTGGTAGTGCAGTAACTATTTTAACCGCTAGCTGCCAGTATTACATACAATATTAAATATTGCACCTTTAACTGTTCATGGTTAACTGGTTTCATGCTACGTTTGTGGTTGCTGTAGGGCTATTTTCATTAGAGTATAATCTGCTGATAATTTTTTTATTAATTGTTTTCATTTCATTTCATTTATTTTATTTATAAAGGACAACGCACATTAATCAACATTTCTGTAAATGTGCAGGTGTTAGCCAGCCGGCTAACTGTTTGGTCTAAAAAACATCAGAAAATAGTGAATAAAGCCCATTGCACAATTGTTTGTTTTGTTTGACTAAAAGTTAAAAGATATTCAATATAGTATATAGAAAGGATTCATTTACCGTCGCATAAGCCAAAGATAAACAGCAAATCTGAACAATTAAGAGGCTGGAACTAGGAAATATTTAGCATTTTTATTTTAAAAATATTAAAAAAATATGTATTCTTTTAGGAAGAAAAAAAAATCTGATTTTATAATCTCACTAAATTATACTTTATACTTTATTTAAGGGATAATGTAAAACGAGCTGGTCATTATATTGCGAATTAGAAGATTAGAACCCCGATAGGGTGATGCAGGACCTCGACGAGAGGTCTGGAAACAGCCTGAATATTCAGATTTATTAACGTCAAATATAGAGCTGAAGCCTGCAACCAGATGTTACACAAATATGGAGGCTATCGTTCTCTGCCCACCAACCTGGCGATTATACACTATAGAGCACATGTCGTGTTTAACTTTGCAACTTTATTTAGCCTAGTTATTTAAGAATCTCTAGTGGCAAAAAAACCTAGTAATGTTAAACAGCTGACAAAGCTAACGTTAGCTTGTTATATGACCGCTTTACAGTGAGGAGTAACATATCTGACCTGAAACATTAGTGCTGTTTAATAGTGATGTAAATCTTTCAAGATTTAAAATGGCATTTCAGAAAAATTACACAACATAAGCCTGAGGATGACCACCTGGTGCAATCAAAACAACCTAGAGCTCAATGCTCTAAACACAGTGGAGATGGTTGGACTTCAGGAAGAACTCAGCCCCACCTGCCCCCATCACCCTCTGTGGCTCCACAATTGACACCGTGGAGTCTTTCCGCTTCCTGGGAACTATCATCTCCCATGACCTCAAGGGGGAGCTGAACATCAGCTCCCCCGTCAAGAAAGCACAACAGAGGATGTACTTCCTGTGGCAGCTGAAGAAATTCAACCTGCCAAAGACGATGACGGTGCACTTCTACACAGCCATCGAGTCCATCCTCCATTCCTCCATCACCATGCATCTGGTACGCTGCTGCCACTGCCAAGGACAAGGGCAGACTGCAGCGTGTCATTTTATTTTACATTCTATTTTTATCTTTATTAATACATACTGTGTGCATATGTTTATACCTATATTGTTTATATTCTTTTTATCCTTCTTATATTTAGAGTATGTGTGACATGCACCAACAACACCATGACAAATTCCTTGTATGTGTAAAAAACGTACTTGGCAATAAAGCCCTTTCTGATTCTGATACCTCAACTTCCAAACATTATGCCAGTAACATTTATTGTTAAGCTAAAGTTAAATAACATCAGCATAAAATTGGCAGAATCCGATATTCTACACTCATTTCTCCATGCATGCAGAAATTAATAAAACAAAAATGCTAAGTAGCTTGTGATGCTCATAGATACAGGCCTGTCTCACTTTATTATATAGATAGGCATACAGTTTATGGTAAGGTAGGATTTCGGTTATGAGCTGGTCATGTCCAAACCGGTCACGTGACCACCATCTCTCGGCCTGTTGCTGGTTAATTGGCGGGATTTGTTCATTGGTTCGCTCTGATTGCGCCAGGTGCATTTGTCCCTGTTGATTGGCTACACAGCGGCAACTTCGGGGTACATTTTACCCTCCAGAAGCAGCCCACCCTGTAGTCCTTCAGTTTCTCTTCCTCATCGTAAACCGGCACCAGGTTTTGACCCGCAGCAGGATGGCTTGTGAAATCTGCAGAGACACCGAGCTGGAGCAGGCCGAAAATACTGAGGCAAGTTGATGGCAAACGGACACGTCAAAGCTAGGTTGCCTGTAGCAATTTATCGCCAGCTGCTGGAGACAGTTTAGTAAATGGTTGTTGTGGTAGTTTTCACTTGTTCTGTGTCCTTCTCTGTAGGACCGCGTTGTAAAGAGAGGTAGTGTGTTTCGCCCCATTCTGCGCGGACTCTTCTGGCCCTTCGGCATTGTGGTACGAGCAGCAGCTAACTAATGTTGGTGTGCATGCAATGTGTTTGCTTGCTTTACATACGACCTAAACATGGCTCTCACTTTTAGGTGCGCACATACCGCGGGTTTTGGTGGCTGTTGGGCTACCGGCAGCCACTGGAGATCGCCGTTGTCAGTCCCGCTGTGTCCAGTCCCGTACGCCATAGCCTCGCAGGCCGCAAGCGCCTGCACAGGTTCACCCGCCTACTGCTGTCCATCCTGCCCCGCTGGGTGCAGAGCGCCATGGGCTACCCAGTGTCCACCAGCATTGGGAGATCCCTCTCACCAGGTATTGTAGCTGGTGAATATTTATGATTTTTATTTATTTTTTATTTGTTTATTTTTAATCGAGCTAACATCAATACTTTCAAATACTCAATTAGTGTTTGCTAACAGTCGACCAGTGACTTATCAGACTTTGCATTCAGCCATTTTCTCAAGCTCAATATGTGGAGTGACCCATGACTTATTCAACACCGTTGCTGATGTAACTTATTGTGAGATGAGTTTTTCGACTGTTCAGTGGGACAAAACTACCCATTAAAGATGTTCCCTTGGGCTCTGGGAAATGGTGCAGGGGGCAAACTACTTTTAAAATGTTTTATTTTTTTTGACCTTTTCGAGTAAGTGACTAGTAAAGGTATTTAAAAATTCATTATGCCTACTTGCTGTGCTACTTGGGGTAGTTTAAGTCAAGCTCATAATTTTAGATGTAGGAGAGGCCAACCTTTAACTTTCCACTTATACCTACAAGAAGGCTGAGCAATCCTCATAAGGTATCAAGCTCCACTTCAGGTACACACAATGTTGTGACAGTGCTCTGCTGCACTATTGTTTTACAGTAAAAGTATTTTTTTTTTTTTGATAGTCATGCAAGTGCTTAATGGCTCAGTATAGAAGCATGAGGGTATGATTTTTATTTTTGTTTCCCAACAGAGATCCGAGTCTCTCCAACTAAACCTTGTGGAAAGGGCAGCAAGAGAAAGCAGGATGAGTTGGACGAGGATGATGAGGAAGACGGTCAGACCTGGGTGGAGGCACTCAATCAGGAGCTCGATGACGATGAAAGCCCAGATCAGGATCCTGACTATGAGGTTAGTGCTTGGGTTGAGGTAGCAAATCGCAAAATTTCTATGGGGTTTGCTCCAGTTTCACCTGTCGTAAAATGGTAAAGATGCAGTCGTCTTCCCTGGTCTCATCAGAGTGTAAATGGAAGGTATATCTGAGTGTACAGAGTACATTTGTGTTGCATATGTGCAGTTTCTAGTGCAAATGTGGTAATGTGTACACACTTGAGAATTCCTGCAATAATGCACTTAACTTCATCGCTGGATGGATGGAGGTCATTATCTTAATGCTGACCTCTCTCAGCCCAGTACTATAGAGACTGAGAGTGAAGAGTACTGCTCACACAACAGCACGGAAAGCGACCTTGAAGTTCAGGAGAATATTGTGGTCATTGAAGATGTGAACACGGTAAGATCTATGGAGGCAGTTTTAAAATTAACAAAACCGCATGTGCGACTGAGCGATGCACTAACTTTACTTTTTGTCTTATAGGGTGTCGGGCTGGCCCCTCCATCTGAAGTCTCTTGTCCTGATGTTTTGTCATATTGACAATGTTGTAGTATTTCAGTGTTTTTGTATCTTTATATATTCAATAAATGTTGTCTTTTTCCTTGACATTGCTGTGGCCTCCACTAGATGGCAGTGATGATTTTTCTATTCCAATAAGCTGACACAAAGTAAGGAAATGCCTGTTTGTCTACACCAGTGTTTTGTAAGGGTTGTTTAAATGTAGCTGGTGCACATGACAGTTCATTATAACTTGTTCTAGTACTCTCAACTTAGTTCCCGTTTAAGGTTTCTCTAAAATGTAGCTTGGGCCCTACTGTAATTACAGGAATAAATGTTTCACCAAATAAAAATGCTAAAAAGGTGTGATGTGTTTAACACAGCTTTGTTTGGTGTTCACCAGTGCTATTATGCTTCCTGTGTTAGGCAGATTACAACATGTGATCACTGCTGCTAAATATCAAAAAACTAGCATGGATTTCTTCATCCCACAAAGCACACATTGCCCCTCAAGCTAATATCAAACTGAGGTTTTTGGTTGGATGTGGACTTTTTGCCCCGTATATTGGCTCTAACAAACAGCATCTACTTAACTGAAGAATAAAAGGTTAAAACTACAATATGCTTTTAATGTATATTCTGAACAGCCAGTGTTTTTGAATGTATGCATTTCAGACCATAGCAGCAGAGGGAGGTACAGGGTCAAAGCACATGGCTTCTAAAAGCAGATGTGCAAGAACAGAGTGTACAACAATTTAAGTAATCAGTGGAGAGTTGCTTCTACTGTACAGAAATGCTTGAGCTGGTAAACTCTCTAAATGACTTGGACCTCAGTCAACCTTTTTGTCTGAGCCAACAAAACTGCTTGATTTGACTTTGATCTGAGAGCAGTGTTGCATTCAAATGTTAGGGTAATAGTTTTATATATATTTTTTTCTTTTCATAGGGGGGTATAGACAGACAAATGAGGACTGACTTTAAACCCTATCACTGACAGTGGATGAACCAATGCTATTTTTGACTTTAAGCATGTGAGTATTTTAACCTGAGGTCACCAAAGCTGAAAATGTTATCACGGAGCTCCTACTGCCATTGTCTCTATTCTGCTGGTGAGGGGTAAGCTACTGCCATGTGGCCCTCATATGGCTGGCATCAGGAGAGGATGAGTGTAATTTTGTGCTGCCCACAGTCATACCTCTTATGTCCTTCTGCACACATTCAGTGTCTGTTCACTGCAGAGTGTGAGCTGTTCATCGGAGTAGGTGGCAGGCTACTGTGAAGAGCCCCACAAACCTCTTGAAAGTGACTGAACCTGTGCTTGTCTTCGTTTAGATGGAGCAGAAGTGATGATGGTTAGAGATGAGCTAATGTTGGTCTTTTTGTTTCCTCTTTTATCACTCCTGTGTGCTGTTTTTAAGAGAGGAAGCACTCATCAAACTGACAGTGTTGAGCTGTTATTACCTAGGAATTTAGAAGGGGAACTCCACTTATTTTGTACATAAAGGTCAGTTTATTTTGCCTCAGTGCCAGCGACAGCCATGGCCTGACGCATAATGTTTTCACATTGTCTGTCCGTCAGTCCCATTCTTATGAACGTGATATCTCAGGACTAAATTGCTAATAAGATAACATGATGAAAGGATGACATTTTATATCCAAAAGGTCAACTTCACTGTAACAATAGGCTCGTTCGAGATGAACTGCGTCTCACCTGTAAAGTAGACAAGAGCAGGCGGCAGCAGCAGGGGCCGTTGACAAAAAGCAGCGGTTAAGTCGGACAGTTTCCAGCCGCTTCCAGCAGCCTTTAGGCTGAACAGGAAGTCACAGAAACACTGGCATCCTCTTAGGTCTGATTCCGATTGAACTTACCAATTAAAAATGTTATCAGACCCATATATCAGCTTGTACACAGTCTTCGGTTGTTTTTATTAAGACCGAGTAGCTGTAAAAATGCTCTACATGCAATCTGTTGCTGATGTTAATAAACAGACTGTAGATGATCCGTAATCCGAACAGATTTAGTCTCTGATCTCTAAACGTCACTATCAGCCACACAACGTGTGTCCTGTACAGAATAAGCCTATAAATCAGACACATGGCAATTAAAATCCCTCCAATTCAAAAACAGTAAAAAGTTTATATAAAACGTCATGTCGAGTCAATTCTGAACCCATCAGCTGTTAGATCAGCTGAGAGGCTGGCGTTTCCCAGCGGCAAAGCCTGAGTCTTGCAGTCGGTGAAAAGCAACTGCGCTGCCTGCGTCTCAAACCTGCGGCCGCCTTGATCTCGTGAGATTACTGTTGCCCACGTGTGTATGACGTCGTGAAAATGTGTGTGAAGCATAATTGTTTAGCAAAAAAATACACTAAATATTTATTAAATTGCTTCAAAGTCTCCACTATGTTTATTATATGAGCCTGGACAGACATGTATGTAATGTAAACGGCCTCTTCACTGGTTTGCGAAGGCATACAACCACAAGGCGGTGATTCCAGTTAGTCATGAGAAGCACCCAGCTTGTGAACGTTTTCTGTGGCTCTGGAGGAGCTTCGTCATTTCTTAGATAATAACCCTGATGACATCATCAGGGGTTATCTCGGTTTGAAGACAGAAAACCTGCATTACAGACTGAAAGTTCTGAGTTTGAAAAATGTAGGTGTTTACCAGGCAGGGAAGGTCTAATGTAAATATGCTATTGAGTTGCATTATGGGAAATGATGAAGGATGCATAACCATACTTGGGACTGAGGGGATATACCAGCCTTTACTGCTTTTTTTCTGCAATTATGACCATTTAAAAAAAATCTTGAGTCGATTATCCAACTGTAAGTGCAATACCCCCCCACCCCCACCCCTTTAAAGACCGTAATAGCTGTCTCAAAATGAAAGGCATGTGAAGAAGCACACAGTATGAGTCATACAGCATGCACAGTGTGACATGTTTCTAGGAGAAAATAAGAATACAATATTATAGATATTAAAATATGATTTTATTTAGTCAGGTAAGTCCCATTGAGATTAAGATGTGATTTTCAAGGGGACCTGACTACATGTAAAACAATACAAGATACTGAAGAGCAATCATATAAATTATACAAACATGATGCACAACAGGACATGAAATAATTATCACATAATATACACAAGTAAAAGAAAAAGCTCCGTGGGTGCAGTACTGTGGATTTTTAAAGTGAGTTGATAAGTGCTTCTTTCTGAATCGTAAGCATTTTGTTAGGCTGAATTGATGGTGGGTCTGCTGCAACCACAGCTAAATCATATAATGTGGCAAAGGGGAAAGTGTCAAAAATGATGCCAACATTTGCCAAAAACAGCAAAGTCAGCACCTCAGACAATCTCAACAAACATTTAACATTATGAGCTTCATTAAACTGTCTGAGTTAATTTGTCCACTCTTGTGTTTTTGCGTGATGAGAGCTCAGAGTTTAAAAGAGACGAGATCCAGCATAAATGGGAAGTGATTCAGCTGTTGACACCGAGATCCAGCTGCCTTCAACTCAATTAATTCCTGAAAACACTTGAAGTTGTTTTGTCAGTGAACTTTGTGTCTTCCTTTTTTCTTTTCCTCTCAGATGTTTTTTTACCTCCTGACACTCGGGTGCAAAGGCAGCCGCCACCTTACTGAAGCAGCACATTGGTGTAAATTAAATGCTGTGCGTGCGTGGCTGGCAACAGTGAGAGCTGGATACAGAACAGGAACTGATGGTCTCTGGGGGTTCTCATGGCTGTCTGAATGTGTGAAGGGTAGACTGCTCAGCGGAGGCAGCAATAGGGAGCATCGACCTCTATCTGTGGCGTTTGTAGCCAGCTGGAGACCGCTTTTAAATCCAGAAAGCTCTGCCTTTGCCTTTCAACAAGCAAGGTGAAAACACAGCGTCTGTAAGGGGCTCGAAATTTTCTCCACAGTCCCAGGTGTGCTGCAGAACAAAGGCTGCCTGGCTCATGCGGCGAATGTAGTGGAGGTCTTGTTGTTCTCTAACGGATGTCTGCATGCTGAGTGATTTGTTGCGGTGATCAGTTTAGATGCAGGGTGGTTAAGTTGCAGGCAGCAGGGGCTTTCACATTATGTCACAGCTTTTATTTTTTTTACGAATTACTTTACCTGATCCATGGGTTGATGCAGCACAGATTGTTATAAAACCTCTGACACACACACACACACCCAGAGGCTGGACATACTGCAGATCCACAACTAGGACCTGACATGGGCTTGTTGTCACCTTCAATGAATGGCAGCAGGTGCCGTCTGCTCCCCAGGCCCCCGGTCTGACCTGCAGGCTATTATCTGCTGCATTACAATGTGACTCCGTAATGTCTGCCAACAAAAAGCTTTCAAACTCACTCCCTTGCCTCTCGCTCACTCCGCTGCAACCTGCTTTACTACCCCTATGCATCTCTCTCCACACAAGTCACGCAGCGCGTTTCGCTTTACCTCCGGCCTAATGACCAGCTGTCGTCGTAGATTTAAAGAGCATCCATCATCTTCACAAAAGCAGAGCAGGAAAACAGGCATGCCAAATGAAGCAGACAAATGGAGCCTTCAGTTTGTCGTACACTTTGAGGGGAGGACAGTAGCGAGGGCTCTCTATGAAGGAAACCTGCTTGGAAGTCAGATGTTGATTGAAGCGCTGTGGAGCGAGTGGAGGATCAGCTGTTGGTGGATGAGCAACTGCTACCTCAGGGAACTCACTCAAAGTCAAGTCAAGTTTTCGGGAACGAGAGAGAATCGAGTAAATTTGTTTTAGAGGTAATTTGACACAGCAGCGTTTTTTCATTTCCTTAATGTTGGTTTTATCCTATTTTAAACAGTCTATGGTTTTTATCCCTTCAAATAGTTTTATATGATAATCTGATGACCTGAACTATCACAGGCCAGCTTATCCTCAAAGTCCCATGTGAGCTACCGGGCAGCGTCCCCTCAGCTTCTCATCTGGATGAGTGTATTTTACGTCTCGCTGCGTTCCTTGATCAATCCAGCTGGGTTTAAAGGCTTTGCTGCTATCTGTGGTTGTCCTTGTCTGTACGAAGGTCTCACAGCAAACTGTGCAGGGCTCTCAAAGTGTGGGAAGTCAGCTCCTGCTGATGCCAGTAAGCAAATCCATTCGCACGTTTATGATGCTATTCTGAGACACGGCCCAGGGACCAGCGAGATTCCTAACAACTGGAGGAGCCAAGACATTCAGTCAGACAGCTTGTAAATGTTTATTGGAAATCAGTGCATCTGATTCCTCCGGCCTTTGACTCCGTCTTGTTTGATCTGTTCACACCAGCTGTAGCAATTCAGTCGCTTTGTATTCACAACATGCCAGTCTGAATGTGACAGACTTGGAAGGGTCAACTGTCATGTAGGTCTCAAGAAAACGTTGTATGACTGCTTTTTGTGTTTGGTTTCCATAGTCCGCTTTTGAAATGTGTTTTCAAGTGGAAACGTGTAGCTTTTGGCACATTGATGTCCTCTGGTGGTGTTGTGGAAGATTGTCTGGAAGCCTGTTTCTTTAAGGTAACCATCGCGGCACTCGGCAATGGTGGAATGTAACTAAATACTGTACAAAGTACAAATTGGAGGTACTTGTACTTGACTTTATACTTCTATTCCAGTACATGTCAGAGGGAAATATTGCATGTTTTACTTCCCTACAATTATTTACTAGCTTTGGTTACTTTACAAATTAAGATTCTTGCACACAGAACATAAAAGAAGTTAAAAAATATGTTTTGTTAATAATTACACTACCCAACAGTAAAAGTACAGCTGAAACAATTAGTTGATTAATCTATTAGTCTATTAGAACTTTTATATGTAACAGAGTATTTTCACATTGTAGTATTAGTATCTTATTTACGTAAGGGATCTGAATATTCAGACTTCATTTACCGCTGAAACTCGGGTAATGTTTAGTCTGATTGTCAGGCTTTGGGCCACAGTGTGAAACAAGCACTTCCAGTGATGTGGCTTTTTTGGACACGTTATTGGACAGGAGCTCTGTGACAAACTGATCAATGTATTTTAATAGCAGGGTGTGAAGAACTGCTCCGCCATATGGATGGACATTCAATATTTTTGGTACCAGATTTAAAAAATAAATGGAATATAAATGAAATTTAAATGGAAATTTGCACTAGAGACTGACTTGAAGCTTATTAGTCCAGCACACGAGTTTAACTCCTGAAGTGGCTCTTTGACTTGATCTGTTGGTGTCTTAATCATGAATACTGAGCAGCACTGTAAGCTGCTTTGGATGAGAACATCTGCCAAATTCTGGAAATGTTAATGTGAAATACTTTCAGATAGCGAAAGCTTTATTTCATAAAATATGTTTTTTACCATCTTTCTCAAGGAATACATTTGTTTTTATGTTATGAAGTGTTTGTTATTTACAAAATCTTTGTGATGTAACATCCAATAAAAACTGGTTTGACAGATGGCGTTGCGCTATACGTGGTAGGAGTATAGAAAGAGTTGGTATCAAAGTATTAACACTAAAATATTAAGTATTGATAAACTGTGATAGGTAATGTAATATAGATTGTCTAAATATGCCTTAAACTGTACTATGAAGTACAGTGGTGCTCATAAGTTTATGAACCCATGCTAAAGTTGACTAAAAAGAGGAATACAAAAATAATCTTTTGGATATTGATCTTAATGCCTTAATTAAAATAATTTGGAAAAATTCAACCTTTAAGGACACCAATTTTCTTTGTGAATGAATAATGTATCGTTTAATAAATAAATGTTTTTTAGCCATAGTAAGTAACTTTTATTTTTAGAAAGGTTGTTTATTGGATTCAGGATAATATGCATCCTGATAAGCCCTTGGCTTTGAATTATAGCATACCATCATACTTACAGATTGGCATGGGGTACTTTCCATAAATTCATCTCTCAATGCAAATCAAACCAGCTATTAGGTTAACTGAAATAAAACCATGCCAATCCTTAGGTATGGTGAAGGGTATGTGATGATGTGGGGCTATTTTAATTCCAAAGACCAAGGGAACTTTATCAGAATGCAATAATCCAGCATACTATGCATCCTGATAAAGAGATGATAGAGAGATGATTTTATGGAAAGTATCACATGCCAATCTCTAGGTATGGTGAAGGGTATGTGATGATGTGGGGCTATTTTAATTCCAAAGGCCAAGGGAGCTTTATCAGGATGCATAGTATCCTGGATCCATGAAATAACTGGCCTGTAAAAATAAAAATCTGCCTGCCTCTATGGGAATTTAACATAGGGGTGTACTTACTTATGCCCCCTGTATTTTAAGGAAGAACATTTATTTATTCACGATACATTATTCATTCACAAAGAAAATTGGTGTCCTTAAAGGATGGATTCTTCCTAATTTTTTTTAATTAAGGCATTAAGATCAATTTCCAAAGATAATTTTTTTTATTCATCTTTTTAGTCAACTTTAGCATGGGTTCATAAACTTATGAGCACCACTGTACTTTAAAGTATAAAAATGCATATCATGTCACAAGTAAGAGTGACATTCCGTCTCAAAGTCAAAACTTGAAAAGTATAAAATCTTCTAACCTGGAAGAAAAGTGCCAAGTGTCAGCACCTCAAAACTGTGCTGACAGTAGGTGCAGCTCTTGAATAAAGACACTTTGGCAATTTCCACCTTGAGTTATCTTCAACTGTAGCAGAGGTCTGCCTGCATACGTGCTCATAGCTCCATTTCTATCCCTCAGCAGGTTTTAATCCCAAACATTCACTTCACTAGCTCATTTCGCTGAGTGCCACGCAATACTTTCAAGAAGAGACCTCAGCTTTAATGCAAAGTTTGTTTTCCTGTCAGTTTACACTCATATGTTTCTTATTCACAGTAAGATGTACAAAGTAGCATTGCTGGTCTGAACATGGTTGTTTTTATTGTTTGGGGCAGTGAAGCGAATGGACCCTCTTTTTCCACATGTGCATTAGCTACATGGAGTGTGTGTCTAGTTGTGTGACTGGTATCCCTCTGTCAACCATATTGGTGGCTTTATACTGTATTCCTCGAGTGACGATGGGAAGGCAGCTGCTTCCTCTGAGTCTGCCACCAGGGCACCCACCTGTTCACATACAGTGTAGACATGATTTTAACAGTCACTTTTAGTTTCATTTCTGAGACTGCTATCTACTAGGGGTGGGGGGGAAAAATCAATACAGCATAGTATCGAGTTACTTTCCGTGGCAATACTGTATCGATACACAGATGCCAAGTATTGATCTATTATTATTATACATGTGTTGGTCAGTTTGTCTGCTTGACACTCCCATTTTGCAGCAATAAAATTGAAGTGAGATGAACAAACTGAGAAATGTTATCTTTTTAGATAAAACAGATGTTGACAAAGTTTCCTTTTGGGGACATAATTTGAAATTGGGAAAAATAAGAAAAAAGAGGTAATAAATTGCAGAATATTGCAATATGTTCAAAATCGCAATATCGTATCGCGACATAAGTATCGTGATGATATCGTTTCGTGAGGCCTCTGGTGATTCCCACCCCTGCTATACTCGCATCATTCAGCTGCCTTTTAAATGTTATTCTTTTCAGAACTAAATGCTGAATACATTATGCCAGATTTATTTCTCTCGTTTTTGACTTATTAGCACAGCAGATTATGTTGTATGAGGAAGGCAGTGGTGGAAGGAGTGTTAAGATGACCTACTTAAGTAAAAAAATAGCAATACCAAAGTGTAAAAATGCTCTGTTAAGATGAAAATTCCTGCCTTCTAAATATTACTTACGGTAAGTAAACAAGTAACAGTGTCAGTGTTAGGGGCTGAGTCCTGCAGCGGTGTGGGTTCGAATCCGACCTGCTGCCCTTTGCTGCGTGTCATCCCCCATCTCTCTCGCCCCTTTCATGTCTAAGTACTGTCTCTACTAATAAGAATAATAAAGGGAAAAGCCCCAAAAAATAATCTTTAAAAAAAATAAGTGTCAGTGTTACATTGTTTGATGTGTGAATACTGAAGCATTAAATGTTGCAGCTGGTCGAGATAGAGCAAATTCTAACTAGTTATCTTATTAAGTTTGTTAGTTTAATACATAATATATCGTATTCTATAAAGTGATCATATATTTTGTATATAAAAGCTGAAAGCCCCAGGAACACCCATACCATCTACAGTGTGTTGTTTTCTCTTATGTTGCCTAATTAGACCTCTTCTCATACATACATACATACATACTCTGCTATTTTGACACCGCTCTGATGCATCTGTTGATTTAGTAAAACTCACCCTGTTATTCTTATCAGTACAGAATCTGGTGAAATAGCTCCACCCAATTTACAGCTGATTAGAAAAAAATTGATCGAGAAAAGAATCAGAATATGAATCCATATGGAAGATACTCATTAGTTTGAGCCCTGTATAAAATAGTTAAAAATGAACCATCAAGATTCCCCCAAATCCCCCACTTTCCTCTTCCCACTGATTACTGTCTGTGGCAGCAAAGAGACTAACACGCTCCAATTACCAGCTGTCCAATTAACCCATATGTTGGCTGTTTCGTGTTATGGTGAAACCATTTCTTTTACATGAGTTTGTGTTGGTGATGCTTGTTGCAGAAAGTAGGACAGATAAATAAAAGGATGGGGGGGCTGTGATGTTTAAGACGTCTGTTATGGGGAGGCTGAACATCCGCTGCAGAGAATTTTACTGGAGCTTCAGATTTTCTGGTTTATGAAAACAGTATTTATTTTGCAGTTAGATAACCTGATGTATCTTGCAGAAATAGTTTTTGTAGCTCTGCATCTCCTAGACACGGGTCGTTTCGGTATGTTTTCTGTGGTTCCCTGTCTGCTGTCGTTTTGTTTGTCATTATGTTTCCCCCTGCAGCTCTCTGTAGTCCGGCGCTTTTTGAGAATGTGCCAGGCACAGCTAAGTGACAGTAGTGATAACGTGCAGAGTGAATGTTAAGCCACCTCTTAGTCACACACACACACACACACACACACACACACACACACACACACACAGCGAGAGAGAGTCAAATCCTAAACCTGCATCTTTGATGTGCCCACTGACACTAATGAGACTTGTCATCTTTTCATACAGAAAGACTGCAGTCCTTGCTCTGTTTGCCACACACACACACACACACACAAATGGGTAGATGGTGATATGTAGACCGAAAGATACAGCTGAGTGCACACTATGTTATCGATTTGATATCAAAGTGGTTTATTAATGTTTCCCTCAGACCTCCTCAGGCTCCTGTCAGTGTTGATGATATCTGTGATTGGTGAGCCAACAGGAAATTAAACCAGCAAGGTAACCCCTCATAACCTCAACAGCACTTTGAGGTTGAGACACCTCAAAAGGCCCTAGGCCACAGAAAATAACCTTTTCACACCGATGTGCTGTTTTTGTAACATATTTCTTTGGAAACTCTACTGTCTGGAGACCCCAGCGTTTAATAGGTTTTCATTTCTCCTCACCTTGGCTGTCTGGCTATTTTTTATTGGACACAGTGAGGTGATACCGCCGATCTTTCAAAAGGTTTTTCAGCTGTGTGATTGATTAAACTGTGAAAGGCCATGAAGGGCAATTGCCTGTTTGGCCTCTTCATTGCCTGTGCACCCACACTGATGGAGCTTTAGAAAAGAGCCTCAGTGTTTATTTGAATTTGAAATGAGGACAGAACTGAGGCATGACACACAAAAACACTATAGCATCCAGAGTGAGCAGAGACTTGTCAGGGGTGAGTGTGCGCTTTTAAAAACTGGCTCGCAGAGAAAGAGAGAGCGAGAGAGATGCAGCGATGGAGAGTGGAGTCAGAGTGGCTTTGTA
Source organism: Perca fluviatilis (assembly GCF_010015445.1). Classification (NCBI taxonomy): domain Eukaryota; kingdom Metazoa; phylum Chordata; class Actinopteri; order Perciformes; family Percidae; genus Perca; species Perca fluviatilis. Next base: position 26,064,331 of record NC_053120.1, read on the forward strand.
GCATTAGTAGCAGGAACAGAACCTGGCAACTGTGGATGTGCTTCTTCAGCCTCCTTACATAACATAAAAAGCAGGAGAAGAGTTAGCCAAAAGCACGCAAGCAGGACTGATGAACTGCCGGCCGCGGATCGCTCCTCTGATACCTGGAGGCACCAAAGCAGAGGCCACTTGACCAGTCTAAAAATAAGCACAAGATGAGAACAATGTGGTGACAGAGAGCGAGCGAGTGAGTGAGAGTGCAATGGGAACACCTTCATTCCCATCTCTGTATAGTGTACTCAGGGGCCAAGAGTAGCCTTTTGTGTGGCTTTGATTGTAGCTGGAAATAATCTCCAGTTGACTCATCCAGCTGAGTTTAGTTTGGCGCAGTGCACTGCTGTGATGCCTTCTATTGTACCTTTCGTGGTTGCATAACTTTTGGTTTTCAGGGGTGGACTTGTCATCTTTTCCCACTCTGTAATCCCCCAACACTCTCCCCCTCACTTCCTGACATTCGTAGGGATGTTTGTGTGTGCACTGCAGCACTCAGCTTAACTCTACTGGCCACCCATCCTAATCTGCTCTCCTAGCCTAAGAGCTAACTAAAGCTTTAAAGCAAAACGGAGCAGTGGTCAGCAAGAAAAATCAGCCCAGATATCAGCGGGGGAAATCACGGATGATTTCCCCCGCAGTTGACCATTGGTGCTGTGGTGTGCAAATGAGAAGGCCCATGTACTTCACTGGGTGTTTATGAATAGTTTTCCTATTGCACAAGACATGCTGCATATATATATATATATATATATGTATGTATGTATGTATGTATATATACAGTGAGGAAAATAAGTATTTGAACACCCTGCTATTTTGCAAGTTTTCCCACTTGGAAATCATGGCGGGGTCTGAAATTGTCATCGTAGGTGCATGTCCACTGTGAGAGACATAATCTAAAAAAAAAATAAACAGAAATCACAATGTATGATTTTTTAACTATTTATTTGTATGATACAGCTGCAAATAAGTATTTGAACACCTCTCTATCAGATAGAATTCTGACCCTCAAAGACCTGTTAGTCTGCCTTTAAAATGTCCACCTCCACTCCATTTATTATCCTAAATTAGATGCACCTGTTTGAGGTCGTTAGCTGCATAAAGACACCTGTCCACCCCATACAATCAGTAAGAATCCAACTACTAACATGGCCAAGACCAAAGAGCTGTCCAAAGACACTAGAGACAAAATTGTACACCTCCACAAGGCTGGAAAGGGCTATGGGGAAATTGCCAAGCAGCTTGGTGAAAAAAGGTCCACTGTTGGAGCAATCATTAGAAAATGGAAGAAGCTAAACATGACTGTCAATCTCCCTCGGACTGGGGCTCCATGCAAGATCTCACCTCGTTGGGTCTCGATGATCCTAAGAAAGGTGAGAAATCAGCCCAGGACTACACGGGAGGAGCTGGTCAATGACCTGAAAAGAGCTGGGATCACCGTTTCCAAGGTTACTGTTGGTAATACACTAAGACGTCATGGTTTGAAATCATGCATGGCACGGAAGGTTCCCCTGCTTAAACCAGCACACGTCAAGGCCCGTCTTAAGTTTGCCAATGACCATTTGGATGATCCAGAGGAGTCATGGGAGAAAGTCATGTGGTCAGATGAGACCAAAATAGAACTTTTTGGTCATAATTCCACTAACCGTGTTTGGAGGAAGAAGAATGAGTACCATCCCAAGAACACCATCCCTACTGTGAAGCATGGGGGTGGTAGCATCATGCTTTGGGGGTGTTTTTCTGCACATGGGACAGGGCGACCGCACTGTATTAAGGAGCGGATGACCGGGGCCATGTATTGCGAGATTTTGGGGAACAACCTCCTTCCCTCAGTTAGAGCATTGAAGATGGGTCCAGGCTGGGTCTTCCAACATGACAATGACCTGAAGCACACAGCCAGGATAACCAAGGAGTGGCTCTGTAAGAAGCATATCAAGGTTCTGGCGTGGCCTAGCCAGTCTCCAGACCTAAACCCAATAGAGAATCTTTGGAGGGAGCTCAAACTCCGTGTTTCTCAGCGACAGCCCAGAAACCTGACTGATCTAGAGAAGATCTGTGTGGAGGAGTGGGCCAAAATCCCTCCTGCAGTGTGTGCAAACCTGGTGAAATTGCAAACAATTGCAAACAAAGGCTACTGTACCAAATATTAACATTGATTTTCTCAGGTGTTCAAATACTTATTTGCAGCTGTATCATACAAATAAATAGTTAAAAAATCATACATTGTGATTTCTGGATTTTGTTTTTTAAGATTATGTCTCTCATAGTGGACATGCACCTACGATGACAATTTCAGACCCCTCCATGATTTCCAAGTGGGAGAACTTGCAAAATAGCAGAGGTGTATAGTCCAGGTGCCAGAAAGTAGAAATCCTGTCCAGCAGCTGTCCCAACCATCACTAAACCAGCTCCTCTACCAGGTAGATGAGCTTGTTAGTGAAAACACCTGTTCTAGATGTAGAGGCAGATCCAAAAACATGGCAGGATTTTTACTTTCTGGCACCTGGACTATACACCTCTGCAAAATAGCAGGGTGTTCAAATACTTATTTTCCGGTGTGTGTGTATATGTGTGTGTATGTATATGTATATATGTGTGTATATATATATATATATATATATATATATATATATA